>NC_091858.1:16832882-17135912 GCF_037783145.1 Equus przewalskii | reverse complement strand
GTTTTTAAAAAACGTTTAATTTCCTAGAACTATTTTGTTTTACAGCTTTGCTGAGATCTCTCTCTTTTTTGGAGATACATTTCACTTACCATAAGATTCACCCATTTAAAGTGTACAGTTCAGTGGTTTTTAGTTTGTTCACAGAGTTGTGCTACTGATGCAGGGTCGGTGAGCTGAGGAGTTGAAAGAAAGATTTGTTGGACTCTCAAGGTCTGGCAGTAGTGCTGTTTTATTTAGAGAATAGTATGGAATAGCATGGGGACAGGACCCATGGGCAGTAAAGATCTGCTGCCATGGGGACAGGACCCATGGGCAGTAGGAGCTGCAGCATGGGGACAGGACCCATGGGCAGTGAAGAACTTCTGCAGGCATGGGGACAGGACCCATGGGCAGTAAGAGCTGCTGCAAACATTGGTTGAGGGCAGGGCTAAATTTAAGGCACAGGTATGTGAGTTATCTCTTTACAAGACAAAGGATAGAATATGTAAAAAAAAGTTGTTAAAATGGTATCAGTGCAGGTGGGATCTGGTTATTGGGCGGTCCTATAACTTTTAGATAAGAATCAAACCGGATTAAGTAAATGGCTGAAGCCACCACCTTAAATATTATTTTTAGCTAAAGACAAAGGAGGAGGTTGGGGGTGGAGGGGGAGTCCATCATGTGAGATTACCACACAAGTACAGGAAACAAGATGCAGATTTAAGTCCTTGCCTTTGGCATTGATTAAGTACCCTTCTTCCTGGTACAGAGAGGAAGACACCTTTACAGGTGGACACTTCCTTTACAATGTAAATGACTCTTAACAAAGGGTAAGTAAATTCTACTCCTCAGAGCCTCCTTCCCATTTGAGGTTTTTAAAAATAACCAGTCTAAAATAATCCTCATCACTACCATCACTAAAATCTAATTTACTTTCTGACTCCATGGATTTGCCTATTCTGGACATTTCATACCAATGGATTATTACAATATGTGTCCTTCTCTCACTCAGCATAATGTTTTAAAGTTCATAAATGCTGTAGCATGTATCAGTGCTACATTTATTTATTTTTTGGTGAAGAAGGTTGCCCCTGAGCTAATATCTGTTGCCAATTTTCTCTTTTTGCTTGAGGAAGATTGTCACTGAGCTAACATCTGTACCAGTCTTCCTCTATTTTGTACGTGGGATGCCGCTCTGTAGGTCTGTTCCTGGGATCTGAACCTGAGAACCCAGGTTGCCAAAGCAGAATGTTCAAACTTCATCAGTACACCACCAGGCCAGCCCCACAACTACACTTATTTTTATAGCTCAATAATATTCTGTTGTTTGGATATACCACATATTTATCCACTTATCAGTTGATGGACATTTGGGTTGTTTCCACTTCTTCTCTGTTATGGATAATGCCACTATGAAATTCATGCACACATTTCTGTGTTGATCTTAAGTTTTCAGTTCCCTTGGATATGTATCTAGGAGTGGAACTACTGGCTCATAACATAACTTTATGTTTAGCATTTTTTAGGAATTCCCAAACTTTTTTCCAAAGTGGCTGCACCATTTTACATTCCCACAAACAATAGGAAGTTTCCAATTCCTCCCATTCTCACCAACACTTAGTCTGTTATACTTTAGCCATACTAGTAAGCATGGTAGTATGTCATGTTTTGATTTTTATAATGACTAATGATGTTGAGCATCTTTTTATGCATTTATTGACTTTGTGTATCTTCATTGGATAAATATTTATTCAAATCCTTTGTCCAATTTCTAATTGGATTAGTTGTCTTTTTGTTCTTGAGTGGTAAGAGCTCTTTATATATTCTGAATACAAGTTCTCTGTCATATATATGATTTGAAAATATTTTATTTTATTCTGTGGGTTGTCTTTTCACTTTTTAGGTGGTATCCTTTGAAATACAAAAGTTTTTTTCTTTTTTGTAAAGTCAATTTATCTGTTTTTAAAGTTCGTATTGCTTCTTTTTTACTGTGTCATAACTTAGAAATCATTGCCTAACCCCAGGTCATGAAAATTTACTCCTATGTTTCTTCTAAGGGTTATATAATTTTAGCTCTTACAACTATATTTAGAATCTATTTGAGTTAATTTTTGTGTGTGGTGTAAGGTAGAGCTTCAATTTCATTCTTTGGCATGTGGATATCCAATTGTTCTAGCAACATTTCTTGAATGACTATACTTTTCCTTTTGAATTTTCCTGGCATCCTTGTCCAAAACAATTGACCTTAAATGTAAGGGTTTACTTCTCAACTCTCAATTCTAGTCCATTGATATATATGTCTATTCTTAGGCTAGTACCACAATGTCTCGATTACTGTAGCTTTGTAATGCGTTTTGAAATTAGGAGGTATGAGCCCTCCAACTTCATTCTTTTTCAATAAGCTTTTGGTTATTTTTTCCCCTAATATTTTCATATGAATTTTAGATCAGCTTATAAATTCTTGTTTTGTAGTTTTCAGTGTATAAGTCTTACACTTCTCTTGCAAATTTATTATTAAATATTTTATTTGGTTGAGTATGTTTTGTAAATTTCATTTTCAGATTGTTCATTGTTAAAATATAGAAAGTTTTTGATTTTTCTCAAAAAATCAATCTTTGGTTTTGTTGATTTTCTGCATTGTTTTTTCATTTATGATTTCATTTATTTCTCATCTAATCTTTATTATTTCCTTCCTTCTCCTTGCTTTGGTTAGGTTTCCTGTTCTTTTTCTTGTTTATTAAGGTGGAAAATGAGGTTATTTGTTGATCTCTTTTTTCTTAATGCAGGCATTTACTGCTATAAATGTCCCTCTATGCACAGCTTTACCTGTATCCCGTAAGTTTTAGAATATTGTGGTGTTGTTTTCATTTACCTCAAAATATTTTCTCTTTCCTTGTGATTTCTTCTCCAGCTCATTGGTTATTTAGGAGTGTGTTGTTTAATTTATACATATTTGTATATTTCACAGTGATCTAGAAGTTTTGACAAAGTATTAAGTGTGCTGTGGGGATGGTGCTTTTAACAGAGTTCCAAAGGTGGTCAGCACTCTCTACTGTCTGCAGTGCTGCCAACTTTTGGCTACCTCACCACTGAACTCTGACGAGGGGATGGGAATAGTCCCAAGTTAAAATATCACAAGGGGCCAGCCCCATGGCTGAGTGGTTAAGTTCACATGCTCCCTTTTGGTGGCCCAGTGTTTCACTGGTTCAGATCCTGGGTGCTGACCTAGCACCACTCATCAAGCCACGCCAAGGTGGCATCCACATAGCAGAACTAGAAAAACCTACAACTAGAATCCACATCTATGTACTGGGGGGCTCTGGGGAGAAGAAGGGAAAAAAAAAAACTGATTGGCAGCAGATGTTAGCTCAGGGCCAATATTTAAAAAAAAAAAAAAGTCACAGACCTGTTGTCTTACAGAGGTTCAGTAGTGTCTTTTGAATAGAGGATTTTTCATTTGTTATGGGTCTTTTGTTAATTATCAGAGTTCTGAAATGGTTTGTGGTTGTTGTTTTGCCCATATTTCTATTGTTTCAGAGAGTGAGTGAGTTCACCAAGTTCCTCACTGCCATCATGGAAGCTGATTCCCCAGACTAACTCTTTTAATCTTAACAAAATCATGGTGGTTTTATCCCCATTTTCAACCAAATGAGTAACAGCCCAGAAATGAAACAGTCTATTCAAGATCATGCTGCTTGTTTATAACATAGAATTTACTCAGGTCTTTTTTTCCTTTTCCTTAGTCCCTCTCTTCTTTCCACCATATCACAGCTCATTCACTTTATTACCAGTTACTTAAATCTCAGGTGCCTTGACCTGGAAGGAATCTCAGAGACAACCAAGTTCTAGCCGCTCAGTTTATAGGAAGAAATTGCACTCCGAAGTGGGAAAGTGCCTTGCTCAAGATTTGATTGCTAGCCACTCTAATATGTGCTGTTTGCACTTTATGCCTACTGACTCCAACTGAGTGGGGAGTTAATTAATGAGCATAAGGGGACAATTATTACCTTCAAAATCAATTATTTATTCTGAGCTGGGTCTCAGTACAGCCCCATGAATTTCATTTATTTAAAATGGTGATGCTCTAGTTAGCTACGTTATAGATGTATTAGATTTTGATTGCTGTGTAACAAATTTCCACAAACTTAGTAGCTTAAAATAACACCCATTTATTATCTCACAGTTCTGTAGTCAGAAATAGGGGCATGGCATGGTTGGATTATCTTCTTGGAATCTCACATGGCCAAAATTCAAAGTGTTGAAAGGATGTATTCTTATCTGTTGCGTAGGGTACTCTCCCAAGCTCATTCACGTTGTCGGCAGAATTTAGTTCCTTATGACTGTAAGAATAAAGCCCCTGATCTCCTGTTGGCTTTTAGCTGTAGGTTGCTCTCAGCGTCCTGAGGCTGCTCTCAATCCTTGCCCCAAAGTCATCTGTGATGAATCTTCCTCCCAATGAATCTCTCTTATATTTTAAGTCTCTCCAGGAAGAACTAAGTTCCTTCTAAGGGTGGACTCACCTGATTAGGTCAGGCTCACCCAGGATAATAATCTTTTCTGAAATAAGTTGATTTGGGACCTTAATTACGTCTGCAAAATCTCTTCACAGCAGCATATAGATTACTGTTTGACTGGATACCTGAGAGAAAATGAATATACTCAAGGGAGTGTAAATCTTGGAAGCCATCTTAAAATTCTAACACACTAGATATGCCTTTTTTTCTTTTATAACAGACTGATTCTGCTTTTAGGGAACAGTGCTTAGGCCCACACAAATTCACTGAAGATAGTACATCACCTGATGCACACCTTGGAATTCGCTATGCCCAGCCGTCATTAAGTTTAAGAAAGATTTGATATTAATAGACAGAGAGACTCTGCATATCAAGAAGGACACAAAGGTGAAACGTAAAATAAAACATATATTATATTATTATACACATTATAATGTAATATAACTATTTTCCCCATTTAATCAAGTTTTGTCAAATTTAAACCAATAGCTTGTGTTGATTAAACACTATTTGATGAGTAAATAAAAATTTTGCTCCTCATCCTCAAGAATTTATATTTAGTAACAAATTTCTTTCATAAAATTGTAATTAAAAATTATCTATGAAAATATGCTTGTAGAAGCATTCAAGTAACAATTATGACCCAACTCACATTTATCACAGAAGCTCTGGACAATTGACTTTCAAGCATTCCAAGGTAAATTATTATGTTTAATTAAACGAAACAGCATGGCAGTCAGATTGATTAGAAGAAGACAATTTTCTTTTCAAAGATATTGAAATGCATGGATTATTTCCAGGTAGAAATAAAAAGTCACATTACAGAGGAGGAAAATGAAGTTAGAAGTTCTTGAATTGTTGAAGAGTATTTTCAGTTGAAAAGTATGTTTCTGACACTTACTACACTTCAGTCTTTTTCTTCAGAAGTTCCAAAAGTCAATCAAATTTTCCTTCGCTTTCACCATTTGTGATAATTATTTTTGCACTATAAAGCTGCTAAATTTTGTGACTTTTGCACAATCAAATTGCAGGACAAATGTCTGCATTTCACACTTTTTTTTCTATGAGTTATAAATTCATATCACTTCCAAGAAGGGGCCTAAGAGAATGATAGTAGCCAAATAATGTTACAGAAAACACCCTTCTGAAATTTAATGTTCATTTTTAAAGGTTGCTTTTTTTAGTTAGATATGCATCTGGCCAAGAGTTTATAAAAGTAAGATGGTGTTCTTCAAACAGTATCTGAATATTGGTCAACCAAGATCAGCAGAAGGAGCTGAGGTTCCTCATGGAATTCCGATGGAAATTAACCTCTTCTCATTTTTATCCTTGTAGGGACCGGTCTCAAACCTTGGTTGAGTGCAGGAATTCTGTTCTGTTGATTAGTTAGGGCCATGAACTTATCTAAGTGTTTTACCTCCAAAATGCATAACCTTGTAATGACTCCTCTTGATCTTAAGTAATGAACATCTGTGTATTCCAACTTGAGAAATTTGTTTCAGGACTCCAGTAACCTCACCTTCCGAGAAAAGTGATGATTACTTCTAGGGTAGCTTATGATCAGTCCTGAAGTCTATAGGACTCGAGTCTCAGAAGTTGTCCAGAGGCAATCTGCAATTCAATAGCATTGAGACATGCATTACAGACTATAAAAAATATAGTAGCACTCTATTAAGATAATTGGATAAGCCAACACACACATTGATTGTACTCATCTATGCCATTTCTCTTTTACAGCACTTGAAGAACAGTTATAGTCTTATAGGATTTCAGGTCTTCTATCTCAGCCTCCAAGCCAAAGATAGACCTCTGCTACCTTCTAGGCATTCTGTTTGACAATGTCCACCAGTGGGAAACATCTTACCGTATATGAAATCCATTCTGTTATTAGGCAACTTCAGTTGTTACATTGGTTTCTGGGGTCCGGCCCAGTGGTGCAGCTGTTAAGTTCACATGTTCCACTTCAGCAGCCCAGCGTTTGCTGGTTAGGATCTGGGCATGGACCTACACACTGCTCATCAAGCCATGCTGAGGTGGCCTCCCATATAGAAGAACTAGAATGACTTACAACCAGGATATGCAACTATGTACTGGGGCTTTGGGTAGAAAAGTATAAAGAGGAAGATTGGCAACAGATGTTAGCTCAGGGCCAATCTTTCTCACAAATAAATAAATAAAAATTTTAAAAAACGAAAAGTATTTTTGAAAAAAAACAGTTTCTATTAAATTTAACCAAAATGTGACTCCTTCTAACTTATGACATGGACCTACATGGCTCCCTGGAACCACACATCGTTAGTTAAATCTGTCAAATATTTGCAAAATGCTATCATATTAAACATTTGTCCTCCATTTTATTTCTAACTTGTCAAATCAGCGAAATTTATCCAGGTTTCTTTTAGTCACATAAGAAATTGAAGTAAAATTGACTAATATTGAAAATCTACCATGGTCAATCAGTGTGCTGGGAAGTGGCACAGAGAAAAAGCTGAATAAAATAGTATAGCTATATTCAAGGAACTTACAATTAATTCAATAAAGTATTCTGTAGTTATCCCTACTCTGTTATTTAAAAAAATATATTTCCAGGAAGGACGAGAAAGTTTAGCTGATGACTTAAGCCTGGCAAGATCTGTGGTGCCTTTGGGTTACACTGAGTTCTAATGCATATATGTATACAGACATTGCGTGGTTTAAAGAACTGCCGACAAATTTCTAAATTGCATTCTGTTCATAAAGAATTTAGACTCTTCTTACCCCAAAGTCAACTTTTCAGCTTTCATAAAAGATGCTAATTCTGTTACCTCTGTGAATTTCCAATTAAATAGCATATTTCTTCGGAAGAGTTCAACCACTCTAGATATGAATAGTAACCACCTTTGTAATAAAAATACCCACATATACTGATAGAACTGTGTAATAATTGTGATCATTTTGGAGAACAAGAGCATCATAATTCTTGTATTTCAAGTAGCAAAATTGGGGAATTTTGAGGTCTATTATAAGAAGATATCCTATTCATGTAAGAGATTACTTTCATGATAGTTTCTGTGTCTTCATACTTTGAAGTTCTGTGCTAATTGTCTCTTTCATATCAATATGTGCTTTGCAAAGTCTTAAATTAGTAAGTGTGAAAATATTCAGATTGAAATTCAATTTATTCTCTCCAGAAAAAGCAGTTACTTAATTTAGTCATTCTATTAATTAATTTATTCATTCAATGCTAAGCACTATACTAATAATATGAAAATGAAAGAAATACAGCAAGTTCACTGTTTCAGAAGGGAATTAGGTTGCTAAATAACCATATTAAAAGCATTTTGATCAGGACTATAACAGAGGTACATTAAAATTCAAATAGATAAATAAGTGGCTCAAAAAAAGGATTCATAAGTCTTGACTGGAATGCTCAGGGAACATGCCCCATAGAAAGAAACACAGAAGATGCAAATTTCAAGCAGTTTGCCTGGGGGAAGGACACTGAGGCATATGTGGGCAGCAACTGTGAATATCTTTTTCACTGCTGTATTCCCAGGGCCTAGCACCCGTCTTCACACAGAGTAGATTTCAGTAAAAATATTCAGTGAATGTATGATTTCTAGGCAATGAAAATGGCAAACGCAAAGGCATGGGAGTGTGAAACAGTTTGACAGAATCTTGAAACCAAAATTAGCCAAGTATGTCTAAAATACAGAGATAATGCGAAGAAAGTAGGCAGGGAGTCAAAGATGGGGAGTTTTGCATCTTATATAGGATTTTCTTACAAAGATTTTCACCTCATGTTACTTCCTCAGCATTTCAACTTTATTTTTTTAACATGTAATTCATACACAAATTTTAGAAACATCTCTTTGCTTTTCCAAGAAAGAGGAAGAAAGGAGAGAGGAAGTAGGGAGGGAGAAAATAAAATAAATTGCGTTCGTGATGGAGATTGGCCTAGAAATTAGGAAACAGGGTTGAAACCAACAAATGGTTTGTAGAACTTTTAGCTTCTCCAGAATTTCAGTTACTTCCACCAAAACACCCCACCCCCACATATGTATCCTAGGTAGAATAAAACGAAACCAAAGAACAAAAAAACTCAGTGTGTTTACCAAAAAACTCTAATTTGGGGTAATATCCTGTGCTGCTTCTGTTTCGTTCTGCCCCAGGCAGATTGCCACCCCCAGAACCTGTCATATAGAGAAATTCTGGAGCTGACATTTTGTGAAAAATAGGGCCCAATAAACAAGTGCTGTAGGTATATGTGTTCCTTCTCTTTCTTACGTTCGTAATACCAAAATAATAACCGTGCTTGTTTTCAAATGCTTTTGAATGTTGATGGTAAAATACTCAAAGTAAAAAGAGAGCTGTAAGCCTTAATCCATAGTAACAATTCAGTTCCTCTGCTCCTGGGAGGACAATCATTTTAAAAACAACAACAACAACGGACTTCACAGTAGACTTTCTAAAAATTATCAGTACTTAGACTGAGAAAGAAGAACCAAAATTTTACTCCCAAATCAAAGATATATTCATAACGCAATAGGCCCTTTCTTTTAACCACAGAAAAGTTTTTATTGCTTTTTGGCTGAAACAAAAGGAATTTAATATGAAAATTTTACCTGTGGAGATTCTTTCGTCTATTCTGTGCTTTAAGGCTTAAGTAGGAAAGCAAATATAGCCTCATTAGCATTCTTCTATAGAGGATCAAAATTAACAGCTTAAATCATCCACAGCCCAATTTTCTCCAGAATTTTAGAGATTCCTTCAGAGTTAGGTGCTTACAGAGGCAAATTAATGATGAAGCGTCCCTGAAGTGCCGTTTGGTGATACTGCAAGCACCTAACTCCATATGTACTTTATAAATTAAGCGTTGATTATTTGCTTTGCCAAAAAATTCTTCCCTTTACAAGAAATTCACCAGAGGATTTCTTTAATTACCCAGCTCCCTGGGTGCATGTAAAATAGGAAGAAACTAAGGCTCTGAGCTTCATAGCTGCTTATAGAAGATTACCCTATCTCTGTTTTTAACCTCTTGGACTAAGTATTGTCTTTATGCAGATCTCTTGGCCTGATCCCTTACATTACTCAAGTGCACAAAGATCCCCTGAACCTCATACTAGGTCTGGGTTAGATCAGGGAGTACACAAAGATGAGTGATGGCTGCACCTGTAGCCAAAGAACAAACACATACACTAGCACCCCCTTTCAGATGGCCTCAACCAACTCTGTCACCGGAACAGTGCAGAGATGGAGTTATTCACAAGGACGTGTATTCTTTTTCTGTTGGCAGAGGAGGGAACAATTAACTCATAGAGGAGAAATCTTTGGTTTTAATGGTAGACATCATAAAAAGGTGAGGTAGGGAGCTTTCTAGAAAGAAGAAATGCGTGAAGAAAAGTCAGGATCATTATGAATCATGGAGTATATTCTGATAGAGCAGAGTTTAACTGCAGGAAGTGGCAGAAGAGACCTAAAAGTGGGACAATGGGCTGATGAAGAAGGTAAACGAACAATAGAGTAGCGTGGGGTTCCGATGGTAAAGGACCTTGACTGTAATGCTAAGAAGACTGCATCTTACTGCTTAGGTAGCAGGAACCATTAACCATTTTCGATGACTGAATATTGTGATGTTGTGGTTTTTCTGACCAAAACCTACAACAGAGTGTATGAGAAATTTGAGGACAGGGAGAAGCAAAGCCAGAGAGACCAGACAGAAAGTTTCATAAAAGTCCATCCGAAAGAGAATAAAGACTTGAACTCTGGTGCCAGCATTGAAAAAGGAAGAGAGGGAACAGACTGAAACGTTGCATAGAGAGGAGAATTGCAGAATTTGAAGTCCAACTAAATAGGGATTGTGGATGAGAGGGAAGAGACATGAGTGTCTTCTAGTCCTGAGCGCAAGATGACTGGCAATGCCCAGGAAACAGACCAGAGCAGGAGGGGAATTTAATTTTTTCTGTATTTGTCAAAAAGATTTGTGTTTCTGACCATTTGTTAAACCATCTCTTCTATTTTATATTGTGATAATTCTAAAGAGAATGGTAGAGATATTTTGCTAAGAATTGTGATTTAAAAAAAAATTTAAATATAAAACTATGTTTTTGACTATTTTTTAAAAATCTAAAACAATGCATTATCTACAAGCTATTTCGATTACTTGTATCTCATTATCTTGCCTATATATATGAGATTTCTCTTCCCACTGGGAAATAAATACTATATTACAAAAGACAATCACCTGGTTCTCTTAATTTAATTGGATTTTACAGATGGAGAAATTCTCTTCTTGAAAAGAATTCTCTTTAAGAATTTCTCTTCTTGTACATGTCACCTGTTCTCATTATTTCTCTGACTCTAATGTAGAAAAAAAAATGCAAACAAGCAATCTAAATCTTATTAACTGACTTGCTTATTAACACAAGTCATCGAGACACTAGATTCTAGTGAAACAGGCCACTGATGTGTCCCAAAGAAAGTATTTTTAAGATGGAAGATTGTATGTTATATTCTAATAGATATGGGAGTATATCTTTAATCATATTTGACTAAACTTTTGACATATTTTTAAAGACATAAAAGTCTAAGTATTAAGTAAGAAAGTTGATACCCCTATTTGGTAATTTTATGTTATAGTGTTAAGTTTTTGAAGACATTACAATATGTGAAGCTGTGTGGCGTAATGTTTTATGCAAATGGACTTAGGGTAAAATAGGAAAAAAAACAGTAAAGGTATAAGTTCTAGGAAGTCATAATGGGAGTTGAGGATGTATTCCACCACATTAGAATGCATGGTGAACATTGTTGAAGATCCAAAGATATTTTGTCCTTATTTTCTAGATCATTTTAAAATAATAATTTAATACCTTTGTTCTATAGGGAAATATATTGATGTGGGAATTGGTGACGTCAAAAAGAAGGTCAAATTATCTCTCAAACCTGTCAAAGCCTTTCTATAAATAAGTTGCAATTTCTTGAATATATTTGGAAGTATTTTGTACTGAACAATATGCCACCCTTTCTTTCACCCAAGAGGCAGTAAATATTCACTTGAAAAAAGAGAAATCCTCACCCCCTCTCAATGTAAGGCACTACTTACCCCTGAGTACATTAGCGTATTTCCAATATTCGTAACCAGGTCTCCATAGCATGTGGATAATTTAATCTACTTAGCCATATCAGAGAGGCAGATTGTATCTCTATTCTTGAATAGTTCCCCATGCTTTTATCAGCAGGAACCCTTTATAATCCAAGAAAATAATTGTAATATCTGGGTTTAGAATTCACTTAATAGAGGAAAAACCTTTCCTCATAGAATATTGATTTCCCTGATCTGACTTTTGTTATTTTTATTGAGATGTAATTGACATATAACATTGTGTAAGTTTAAGGTGTACAACATGTTGATTTGATACATTTATATATTGCAATATGATTGCTACCATAGTGTTAGCTAACACCTCTATCACATTACATAATTATTATTTCTTTTTTGTGTTGAGAACATTTAATATCTAGTCTCTCAGCAACTTTGAAGTATATGATACAGTATTATTGACTAAAATAGTAAAAATGTTAGTAATTGATAGGACGGTCAATGCTTCTTTTATTTTTTTTCTAGGTAACTAAGTCATTTATTTGGAATCAAAGTAATAATTTCCTTACATTGAGAATCAAGTAGCTTATATAAATGCATACCCATGAGAATCATATCCCCGATGCAGAGCAGCAAAGATGTCTACATGAGAGCTGCATAAAGGAGTGGGAAATGTAAAGACTTGAATAAGGCCAGGCTGGAAGTCCTGCTTCTTCCATTCCTAGCTGTGTAACCTTAGGAAAGTCAGTGTTTCTCATCTTTTGAATGTATGAGATAAAGAACCCTGTGATAAATTCACCTTGTAGCTTTTCAATAATCTCAATAATCAATGTGATTATTAAAAATCAATTAATTTCTTTGCTGTTTAATTCTCTTTGACTTGGAGTGACACAAGTTAAAAGTTAACTCAAGCATATCTGCTCTGTAGCTGAGTGAATGAACTGCTTCTTAAAAGCAGAAGCTGTAATCACTTTGAAGGTTAAAGTATTATTTCTTCAGAGTGGCTTCTGGGGTTGATGGACTGTTGTCCTCAGTGGCTGTACTGCCTCTGGACCAGAGAATAGTGCCTAGGGGGGAAAGCAGGTTTCTCTCTGATCATTCATTTCCTGTTCTCATCAATGCACAAAGGGAAAGAAAGTTCACCTTGTTCTCGATTATAATCACTACACCATTTCTTCTAATTATAATACTTCTCCAATGGTCATTTTGTGTTGAGACCAAACAGAAAAGTATGTTTGAGAAACATTTTTAAATTTGTATTCATATTACTTTTATAAAAATGTAGTATGATGTCATCATAGACTGTATTTTTGTTTCATAAAACGAATTGACTCTGAGACTTGGCCTCATTTCTTGACATATTTTTAAAATTTGTTCCATTTTGCCAACATTCTCAGACAACTGGTGCATTGAAAGACTTGTGCACGTGATGGCTAAACCCAGAGATGACGTTCTGCATTTTCCCCATTGGTACCACAGCCACACCTAGAAATCCACTGTTGTCCATTGTGAGAGGTGTCTGTGCTGCACTGCTGGCCAAAGTAGAAGTCCCTCAAGTGGGGAAAATGAGGGGGTGGTGTACTGAGAGGGAGGTGATCACCAAGGAAGTCTCAGACTCTCAGAACCTTGGTTTTCAATTTGAACAATAGGAAACCGCTTCAATGGTCTTCCAGTGGCCTACAGCCATCAACCCCTTCAAAACTTTGCCAAATCTCCTAAGAAAGAGTAGCTCAGGCATTGGAAATGACTTATCAACAGTGCTAACAACTGCGGTAGAGAAAATTTGTTTTGGTACAGGAAAATTGGGTCTTTGTTATTATTTTATTCTATTTAAAAGCTAAATTCCTATTTCCAAAGGTAGAAATAAAAGCAGTCTCTTTTCCTCTAAATGTGTCTTTACAGGGGGAACAAAGATTCTCTGAGTATAAATAAACAAAAATAAACATTTTTCTTATTATGTAATACATCTTTTATCCTATTTGGGGAGAAAGGGTGTACTCTACTTAAAGGAACAAAGGATTATAGTCTTCACCAAAGAAGAGATGATATTTCGATAGCTTGACTCTCCCCAAGGAATATCTCAACTGATCTGAGAGGGTTAGCAGCAGTACCAACAAACAAGTGTAAAGAACATAATTTGTGGGGCTGAATGCAAAAGGAAAATGCAAATCTGCTTGTTCAAAAAGCAGGAAAATGTGCCATTAAAGGTTCTAAAATATAAATTATTTTCCTTTCTTCCATGGACTCTCAACTTGTTAAGGTATTTTTGTTTGCTACTTAATGTCATTCTATGTAAAGAAAAATTAATATTTTAAATTATTAGTATGAATTTTACTGTTCATCTTTATGTTGTGCAATGCCATAAGTGTTTGACTAATACAAGGGAAATATGTAAGAATAGACATGATAGAGTTTCTTGGTCATTCATATTTCTTAGAAGCAAATTTTCTCTATTTGAATTTTTAGTTCTAACAGAAAGGTAGTCTCTTACTCCGTCGTAGAGGTAATCCATATACCTTGTATTCACTTTGAGTGTTTCTTACTCCCAGGCATCATGGGCCCGTTGGAATTCTGTGGTCACGGGGCACTGCACACACTATATTTGAATGGGGAGGCAAGAACCAGGAGATATGCATATTGAGCATAGCTTGTCTGCTCATTTGCATGTCTGTTGTCCCATTGGACTTTACTTAAAAAACACAAGCTCAAAGGTGAAATGATTAGGAATTTCAATATGGAAACAGCAGAGCATTAAAACAAGTTTAGGACCCTTCTGCACACGGAGCCCTGTGCAACTACATTGCTCGCATGCCCATGAAGCTCTCCCTAGTAAACAAAGAGTGGCGACCCCTGATGTTTGTCCTCTTAGCTCAGGCTTCCTTAGGGAGAGGGCCATGGGGCTTGAACTATTACAGGGCTTGTTGGGGCAAACGTGGCTCTTATCAAATGCTGCCAGACATTGATAGGGTGTGCTGCCCGTGCACAAGGAACCAACCAACCTTTAATCACACCCTTGCATTTCAGAATAACATCTGAGCCTAAATTCAAACTGCTGCTTAATAAACAGTTTAAACCATCCTATATTTAATATAAAGCCTATAGAGCTAACTACTTTAGGGCTAGCATAGTTTTCAAAGGGACGTAATAATGTTATAATACGGAATCTGCTTGGAAACATCCACGCTGCAAAATCAGATTTTCTCAGAAGGGAGAAAACACATCCTCCCCTCTCCTGCACTCCTTTCCCCACTCTTACTCAGCTCTCTGTGCTGCCTCTTATCTGCCTGCTGACCTCCAGCTGTCCAGATTGCCTCCACCCTAATAGGCCAATTCCCTGTACCATATGAATGAACATGGTCTTGGACTAAATCTCAGTTCACTAACTGTATTAGGAGATTGGTAAGAACTGAAAATAGCTGAGAAGATTCCCCCTTAGAAATGTAGGGGAGCAGAATTTGCTACCCCAAAATGTGTCTCTTTGGCTTGATTATTTTTAAGAACAAATGACTCGGGAAGAAACTTTGACCTTGCCCCTAACTGCCTGAAAGAATTTAAGATAGAAGGCCTGTTCCCGGGGGCTGACCCAGTGGGGCAGCGGTTAAGTTCACACGTTCCGCTTCTCAGCAGTCCGTGGGTCGCCGGTTCGGATCCTGGGTGTGGACATGGCACTGCTTGGCATGCCATGCTGTGGTAGGCGTCCCACATATAAAGTAGAGGAAGATGGTCACAGATGTTAGTTCAGGGCCAGGCTTCCTCAGCAAAAAGAGGAGGACTGGCAGTAGTTAGCTCAGGGCTAATCTTCCTCAAAAAAAAGAGGAAGGCCTCTTCCAGGAAGGAGCTATCACCATGGATAACTATAGTATAATATGAACTAGGGGTGGTAGATGTGGAGGACCCTAGAAAGACCCCTTTGAACAAGCTCCTCTCCTTGTTTCATTGTCTTTGCAAGGCATGGCAAGCATTTGTTTACTAAACATTTGCTTTTCCATCTCCATATGAATTGCCTTCCTCCCCTTTGAAGTCCCAAACCACTACCCCCAACATCCTCCTTTGTCATTAACTGAAGATAGTATAAGGCAGTGGCTTTGGCCATTTTGGTGAGTTACTCAGTTTTCCTGGGTTTCTTTCTTGTAGACATGTTATTAAACTTTTTTGATTTTCTCCTGTTATTCCATCTCATGTCAACTTAATTCTTAGACCAGCCAGAAGAACCTAGAAGGGTAGAGGAAAATTTCTTCCTTCCCTACAAGAATATACGTTATGGCAGAGGTTGCCATTATAGATGTAAATTTAGTTCCAATTGTAGAGGCACAATTCCAATAGACTGATGGAGAAGATTTTTTCAGTTGGAAAAGTGTTGTTTGGGTTCCTTTAAACTTTATTAGTCAGGTAGGCAAATGGCCATATGTATCCCCTGTCTGAAGGCACCATGCCTGGCAGGTACATTGATGTCTCTGCATTCACTTTGCTGCAGTAGAACAACCATGCATAGCTCTGATATTTGTGCCACTTATGACCCCACAGGAGTGGAATTACCACTGTTACTGTTGTCTACCTTTATGCTTTTGTACTCAGCAATTTTAGCTAAGATGTACAAGTTGGGTCAACCTTGTCGTGCACCTCCATTTCCCTATTACTGTAGAGAAATATAGAGAGAAGGGTCACAAAATGAACCTTCACTCTGAAAAGCTATATGCTAAAAAAGTATAAGGCAAAATTTTAAAAAATGATAATATGGATAGCCTACACAGATTTGCGTGTTAAATTTCAAAAAATCCTATGGTAGTATCCCTTTATCCACGGTTTCACTTTCCACAGTTTCAGTTACCTGCAATCAACCACAGTCCAAAAATATTAAATGGAAAATTCCAGAAATAATTCATAAGTTTTCAATTGCATGCTCTTCTGAGTAGCATGATGAAATCTTGTGCCATCCTGCACTGTCCTGCCCAGGATATGAATCATCCCCTTGTCCAGAATCCCAACCTGTATATGCTACCTGCCCATTAGTCACTTAGTAGCCATCTCAGTTACCAGATCAACTGTTGCAGTATGGCAGTGCTTGTGTTCAAGGAACCCTTATTTTACTTAATAATGGGTTCAAAGTGTAAGAGTAGTGATGCTGGCAATCCAGATATGCCAGAGAAGTTATAGTTGTTAATCTCTGTGCCTAATTTATTTGTTTCTTTATTTTTTTAAAGATTGGCACCTGAGCTAACATCTGTTGTCAATATTCTTTTTTTTTTCCTTCTTCTTCTTCTTCTTCTTCTCCCCAAAGCCCCCCAGGCTATAGTTGTATATTCTAGTTGCATGTCCTTCTGGTTGTGCTGTGTGGGATGCCGCCTCAGCATGGCTTGATGAGCAGTGCCATGTCCACGGCCAGGATCTGAATCAGTGAAACCCTGAGCCACTGAAGTGGAGCATGTGAACTTAACCTCTCGGCCATGGGGCCAACCCCTGTGCCTAATTTATAAATTAAACTTTAACGTAGGGATGTATGCTTAGGAAAGATCATAGCATTTATAGGGTTCAGTACTATCCACAATTTCAGCAATACACTGGGGGTCTTGGAACATAGCCCCTGTGGGTAAGGGGGACTACTATAACTTGAATATGAAATTTGAAATTCAAATCAAGGTAAACTCAAAACTTGTAAAAAGAAGTTCCAGAAGCATTCACTTTTCACATTTACTTTTCACCAAAGTAAGTTTTCTTTCTCCTCCACTTTCCCCTGTCCTCCCCTGCACTCCCCTCCTTAAACAACCATATTAAATGAAGCCAAGGTCGAAGGTCTGTTGAGTAAAGCGTGCAATTACCACCTCTTGACACTAAATGGGTGTGATACATCCAAAAGGTGAAAGGTTACTAACATCAATTTGCCCTTGGGTATACAAACTTAAAGACTTTTAGAAATACTAGCAGTATTTGATAAGTATTTTTAAACGAAATGGGTCATCAAACTGTAAACGAGAAAGAATACAGACTTTGATAGAATTTGTTCTTGAATTTTTAATCAATGGGAGCAATTTCTCCTTAACTTTGATACATAGTTCCCACCTTAGAGTATCCCCTGGGATTTCTAATTTCTGTCTCTTTAGAGAGGAAAATAAAGCAGTAAGAAAGGACTCCGAGATTTCTATCCATTCTTTCCTTATCTTTTACTCTTGTCTTTCCAGCACATAATTTGGCTCTTGAAATTTGTGGAGACATTCAAAGGATTCACTTTATTTTCATAGAAACAACAAATCAATGATTCAATAAATATTTACTAATTGTCTATTGTGTGCAATGTTCAAGGTGCTGAGGATTCAGCAGTAAATTAAAAAATACCAACCCCACCATTGGTGGAGTTTAGATTGCAGTATCAATTCTCTTTCTTTTGCACTCATATTTCACTGACATATAATATTGCATCAATTTGTAGAATAATGAGAACAGGTTTGCAACATGCAGACAAAGGCTTGGGAATTTACCCAGAGGACACTGGCTAACTGAACTTTGGGAGCAAAAGCATGAGAGTGTATTAGTGATGACAGTTCATCGTACTGAGACCGGATGCATTATTTTAATGGAAGAAAGTAGAGCTTCTGCCTGTTAACCTTGTCAGTGGGTTGGGGCTGGGAAGTGTCATCTGCAGATGCCAGTGTGTCCCTGAGGCTCCTTCATTGGTCTTCAGGGTTAAAATTATTTTAATAATGGTAATAAGATATTATTTGCCTTTTTTACCATGTTGAGACTTTCACTCATGGGTCAAAAGTAAAGGTTGGTAAAACTGTTGACTTCTTAAAGTGAATTAAAGGAATGGCACTAAAATGTACTAGTGGGCATTATATTCTTCACCGCTACTCTCTCTCACTGAGAAATATCCTTGGCAAAGGAGTTTAATGACTAATAGTCATTACAGGTTTTTAATAATTTGTGTGATGAAATGGGAAGTAAACACACAACACTTCCCCTGCATACCAAAGGACAATGACTGTCTTTAGGTAAAGGACTTACAGGATTGTTTGGCCTATCAGCTGAGCTTGCTGCTTTTTCATGTATTTTACTTAAAAGGACAGAGAAGGAAATGTTATTCAGATATGGATATGAGGCTATTTTCTCAAAAGTGAACAAAGTAAGTCTGTCACTTCAAGGAAAATTGACAGTATTTGTTGCCAAAGAAACTTTGAGCTTTCCTATGAAAATTATAATTTAGGAAAACTTGTACCTACCATCATGAGCTCGATTTCTTTGATAGTATGGATAAGGATTTAACAAACTGATGTTTTGATATGGAAATCAATTGTACTATTTAATACTAAAAGAATGAGATCCTTATCAATAGATAGAGACGTATGTGTGTAATGGAATGTGTCACCCTTGGCATAATTAAGTGAACCAATATTTTCCAGATGACCAATATATTATGTTACAAAATCAGGCGTGCATAAGAAATTTACTCCAAATGCAAGATAAACAAGGTGTTTGATGTAACAGAGTGGGAAAAGTTTATTGATAGGTTTCAGATTCCACATTGCAACTACCCTGTAAGAAACTACCACTTGTTGAGTTCTGTTGTAGTATCAAAGAAGAATACCCAAAATTGCCCAAAAAGGCCAAAATATTCTTCCCTATTCCAACTACATCCAACTCCCGTCTGTATGAGTCCAGATTTTCTTCATGTTTCAACAAAAACAACACATCACGAGAGATTGAAAGCAGAGGCAGATACGACATTACAGCTGTCAAAGTAGAATTTAAAGTGATTTGTGAAAATGTAAAACAATACTACTCTTCTTACTAGTTGTTTTTTGATTTGGAAAAATATTTTTCATAAAATGTTATTTCTGCTAACATTTAATGAGTTTATTATTATTTTAGCAAATTAGGAAATCAATGCTTAGACAATTTCTTAGTTTAATATCTAATGCGGTAAATGTCAGTAGATGTACTGACATAAACAAGAGCTCTTTGGGGTCTCCAATAATTTTAAGAATGTAAAGAGTTTCTGAGATAAAGATTTGAGAACCACTGGGATATGTTATAGAGGTCAGTTAATACGTTTATGTCCTATTTAAGAGAGATTATAATAAATGTAAAGTATCTATTGAAGGCTACAGTGTTCTCAGATTACTTTCTGCATTTGAATCACATAAGGACTTTGTTCAAAATACATATTTTGGAGCCTTCCTCATCCTAAGACATTCAGGACTGTTAATCTTGGGTAGGGCAAAGGAATCTACTTTTTTTTCTGCCTTATTTATTTATTTATTTATTTATTCATTTGCAGAGGAAGATTGGCCCCAAGCTAACGTCTGTTACCAATCTTCCTCCTTTTTTCTTCCTTTATCCCCCCGAAAGCCCCAGTACATAGTTGTGTATAGTTGTAAGTTCTTCTGGTTCTTCCATATGAGCTGCTGCCACAGCATGGCTGCTGGTAGATGAGTGATGCGGTTCCGCATCTGGGAACTGAACCCAGGCCCCAGAAGCAGAGCACACCAAACTTTAACCACTATGCCATCAAGACTGGCTCAGGAATCTACCGTTTTTAAAACATACTTTATGTAATTCTGTGATTCTCCAAGCTTAAGTTCCTGTGAAATATTATATGAAATAATAGATGTTTTAATGCTCATCTTGTAAAAATAATTTTTCATTAATTTAAAAGCAATCTATTTCCATTATATAGCATTTGGAAAGGTACAATTTAATCGATAGAATAATAGCAAAAATCACACATAGATTCCTTGTCTATATTCTTGTTACCTAGAAATAGCTATTGTTAACACCTGACTATAGTTTCAGTCTTAGATATGTGTATGTGTCTGTGTTTCTCTGTGTTTTCAAAAATAACAAAGTGTAGTTTGCTTTTAATCAGTTATCAACATTTAATGAACATCTTTTCTTGACATTAACTATCTGTATAAACCTGTGGTTCCCAACCCTGGCTATTTCAGAATTACCTGGGCGGGGTGGGGGGGAGGGGGTGAAATCCTGCTGACTGGGCCTCATGCCCAGAGATTCTGATTTAATTTTTGAATTATTTTCTGTTGGGACAATCAGCAGAAACTGTGGAATTAAAGGTTTTATAGTCTTTATTTTGGAGAGGTCTTTAATATTGTCAAATTGCTTTCCAGAAAAGCTCTCTTCATTTACATGCTCATTAGGAGAGCACGAGGGTGCCCAGCTTCTCAGCAGTGGATATTTTTATCTTTTGAAAAACTTTACCAAATTGTTAGCGTGGAAATGTTGTCCATGTATATTAATTTGCAATTGTTTGAGTACTAGATAGGGTTGAGTATATTTTGTACTTATTATCCACTGGCACTTCTTTTTTTTAAATGGTGTCTTCGCCTCAAACCTGAGCCTTTGGAGGTTGATGTTAAACAGTGCTAGTGTGAACTTACCCAATCTCCCCCTGGAGTCACTGCCAGATATAGGATTCATGGCCCTATATACTACAGATGTGCCAGTATGGCGATCCTTCCATTTGTTTCCATTGAATCATAACTTGGCAGTGTTATATCATCTCTTAGCTAAATTTTAAACACTAGGAGAAGTGTATTAAAGATTGAATTCGTATCTTGACCCCAGCCACCATCCTTAATCCTGCCCTCAATTTAAATATTTAACAATAAGTTCTATTTTGATTAACTCAAAAAGTACTAGTCATAGATTTAAACACCTCAAGGAAAAATATTGGAGAAATTATGTGCTTTAAACAAGAATTGAATTGTCAGTAACTATATTATAGAATTGTTTGTTATCACTGGAAAATGTCTTGTGAAATTCAGGTACACTCTTAGTGAAAAGCTGGATCTGTTCCTGTTATGGCCTAATCTCAAATCACCAACAGTGTGAGTCATGAAATGAAAGACTTAGAATTCTACTGAGTGAATTACATGCTGGCAAAGCTATCACAGGGCTGCCTTTGGACTTTGACATTACTATTATGTCACTGGGCACGTTCTGCTTTCAAGCTAATGAAAACCAAAAAGGGAATATTTCTGGGAAAATTTCCTAAGGCTTGTGCCTCTGTGGGCCTTTGCAATAACACAACCACAATCTGACCATATGTTTCATTTCAGTATTTTTGATAACTTTGCAGAATTGGCTTCAGTTAGTCAGTGTTGATGAAAGCTACTTGGTAGCTGGTAGGGGTGTCTTGAGATGAGACACCAGGAGTTGACCTTCCAGTCAAGGCTGGTTTTAAGTTGAACCCCATGACTATAATCTATCATTCAACCAAGACACTGTTGAGAGTAAAATGAGGTACTGTTTTCACGGGAAGACAAAGTGTAAACCAGGATGGAGCCACATGTAATGAGAGCACAAAATACAGATATTTGATACCCAAAGTGGAGAAATTAAGAATGGAGGCTCCTAGGAAGGTACATCAAAGCTGGACCCCGGAGGAAGATTGATTTAGCCAAATAAAGTGAAGCTAGGCATTTCCCAAGAAAGGCTGCATGGTAGGCCTGCTCAGACCTCTGTGAATATGCCATGAATCTGTGAACAGTGGTAGTGGGCTTTGAGTGACTGGCCTCGGGGAGACTGGAGAGAGCCACACTCTGAAGGGGATGTGTGCAAACCGGGGAGCCTGATGTCGGTTGACCTACTTGCTCCTTACCTTCTTACGAAAAAAAAATGATAAAAGCAAACAAAATTCCTGCTGATGTTCTTGAGAACATCCACAGAAGTATAAGAAAATCAGAAGGACCAGTGAACCCTTCCCTTTTCTCCTGGGTAACATAGAAACCTACATATTTTTTAAAGATATTTTACGTTTATCATAATCATGATATTTAGTAAGATGGTTGAAAACCAGTAAAAACAACTGGTTTACTATAATAAGGACAAAATTAAAGACTGGTGAATTTAATATATTGGTTTTAGAAGTGCCTTAGTTTTACTTGCTAATTTATTCTTACTGTATATTGCTAAAATAAATGTATAAGCTTTTATGATTTCTTGCTGCTTTAAATTCTTTATGGAACAATGTGGGGGTCTGACAAACTATAAGTTATATAGTTTTTGAAGTTCCCATGTATTAACCTATTTTATGTAATGCAAATTAACTTTCTGTTTTGTGACTTCTAAATGAAATGGTATGGTGAATCATTTTTCCTCCAATTTTTTAAACACTATCTGTTTGTTAAAAGCCCAACATATGCAAGGCAAAAAGTTTTTATGCTTAAGAATTACTAAATAGTCCAGGAGATGAGGTAAACATAAAAAAGCAAAATAACAATTATATATTTCAATTACATTTTGTGACTGTGCTAGAAGAAATGTTGTAAATTCCGACAGCATATGTATAATTATCAGAGACATCACGTGGAAATCGGGGTGGTTACAAAATGGATGACTATGGAGCAGATAACGTTTGATATGGGCCTTGATGCTTGAAAGGTGGGTATAATTTGTAAGGGCAAGGAGGAAGGAAGGCTTAGGATAAGAGGTAGTAACAGAAAGGCATTGGATATTGTGAATAAATTGGTTCGCCTAAAGAAAGAATGGAAGAAGTAAAATTTCAGTCTATGAAATTAACCTTGTTTATTTTCCTCCCTTCCTCTCTCCTTTCCCAAACACTTCATTAGGAAAGAAATTAATTATTATGTGGTACCCATGTAACACTAATTTCTCAGCATTGTCATAGTAGGAGTTGTCAAGAATTGATAATGAGCTATCTAGATTCAGTTCTTAAAAGAGCGAAGCAAACCACTTTAATGACTGAATTTTTTTAACCTGCTCTGTGTATTGTTGACACGCCTGCATAATTTATCAAGACACTTCAGAATCTCCACGTCACCTGCTCCTCAGATCAGAAGGTGATTGTGGCTTTGGGTGGATATTAATCAGCCACAGCACTGCCTGGTCAGAAAGAGCAAGTGTCCTAGCCTTTTACCTCATGAGAGCTTGCGTGTCCATCCAGCGTAGGTCCCAAGGGAACTGCATTTGGTGGACCGGAGTGGCCAGCATGCTTCAGGTGAGATGCAAAGTACAATGTTTGACCTGTGTTTAGAAGCCTCTCTTTCTCCTAAAATACTTAATTGTTACTCACACGAGCACTTTTATTGTTACTTCCTCTTCCCCATTCTTTAACATTTTTGTACTATAAAGAGAAAATAGCTTGAGATTATATGGAAGAGTTAGAAATCCAAGGCAAAAAATTTTAAACTGAAAATGGCACAAATTTACATATGTTTGCTTTCATTTTACTTTCTTCAAACGTGAATGCTGGTTTAATTCATAAATGATCGAGTTATTATTGGAAGACACTTTCTATGCACCCTCAGAAGCAAAGATGACTTTTTGACGATGAACATCATCGATGTTCTTTGTCAAATGACTGCCATCATGAACAGTGTGTATTTAGTTTTCTCCACAGAAGTTCCCCTTATCAGAAAAGCAAAAATCCTATAAATAGTAACATATGTTTTTAGGAGCAAACACCTTAGTAGAGTTTAGTCAAGGATAATCTGGGAATGATATCCCAGGAATCCAGGAAAGACGTTGATGGAGAGAAATTCCATTGCTTCGTGAAACACTAGAGGTGGGAGGTGAGCCAAAGAAAAATTTTTGTACTTTACAATTTTTCCTAAATTTGGTCATGCTCCAACATAATTATACAAGCTGCAGTTGCCAAAAACTAAATGTGAACAAAAATGAAAAAGACAAGATGTTTGTAGGGAAGATTATAGACATCTGATGATAAGAAAAAGAAGTCAATAAAATTTTAAATTGATATGAAAAATAGCTAATTCTAGAAATGTTGGCACAGTGTTTTCTCAGGACTGTGTGTACCCAATAGTAACTCATTGAATCAAGTTTTTAGTTTTATAGATTTTTACTCAATTATATACAAAAAAATTAGAGCTTCTCTTTTTAATATTTTCGTAATATTTAGAAAAATCAGAATACTCCATAGGCATATATCAACTAGAGATATCTTTGAATATCTTCTAGCAACTATTTGCAAAATATTAAGAACTATTTAAAGTATTTTTTACCTTGATGAAATGTTTCCATGTTCTTAGAACTTGAAGCTTAAGGTTATGTTGTGCATGTTCCAAGTATTTAGCGATACTATCGTATACCAGTTTGAGAAATATTGCACTTGAGTTTTTTGTGCTTTTATTTCCCAAGATGACTTGGCCAGAGAAGTCTTAAGGTAACGATCTCTTTAAAAAATTTGATCATGTAAGTTTAGGGATCAACAACACTCTTAACTAAAAAATCAAGACAAAGGAACCTTTAACCTGAGAGTACAAATAGATTGCTGAAGTTTATTTCCTTGGGAGAAGAAATGTCAAAGAAGAGTCTAATAAACTTTCCTATGTCAAATACTTTCTTCCGTGTATTTTCAAAGATCACAGCTATCATTATTTTCCTGTAATAAAACTGGTTGTCCTGTGCATAATCCTGCTTTTATTCTTGGGGGAAAGGAAAAGTCATGAAATTAGAGAAGATGAGCACAATTTCCTTTTTCAATCAACTTAGATTCCCAAGAAAGCATTCCCTCTAAAGCCCAGAAGTGTCCAGTAATAGGCTAAAACAATAATGACACAGAAGATAGACACAAGTGGAAAACAGTATGCTACACATTGATTACCTCAAAGATGGAGAAAATATTAAAATGTATTTCTTATGTGAAGTGTGATGGCCCTCTCTTTAGTTGGGAATGTCCTTTGATAGGACAATAGTATGATAAAAGCATTTGAGTTTCAAAGCCATCAACAAATCATTCCTTTAAAAGATTTGGATAGGCCATTGATAGTCTTTTGGTAAAGGTGCCCTCATATTGTAAGAAGCAAGGTTAAATATCAATATACAAATTTCTTGTCCACATAGATGTGATCATATCACTCTCTTGCATTAATTTTTTAATAGCTTTACTCTACTTTCAGGATAAAGGTCAGACTCTGTAGCAATAGCATATTACACATCAAACATTATCATCAAATTCTTATCTCTTTCCCTTCATTATTTTAGTTCCAGTTCTCTGAGGCATCTTCATGTCTTGTATATATCTTTTTCCTCCTATTTGTCTGCCTTACCGTTACCCTTCAAAACAGCTCATTTGGTTTTTATTCCATGAAGTCTTACTTGAAACATATCTTTTGCACTGCCAGCACTCCACCAACTCCTCAGTCAAAACTAACTGTTCATGTTGCTTCTCACAGTTCTATCTTTATAATTCTCGATTATCATATGTGTAATACAGTGTGTTAATTATTTGTTTACATGACTCTCTCTTTTAAGAGATTCAGACTCCTTGAGAACAAGGACCATCCCACTTTCGTTATTGTTACCTCGGAACCCTGTACACTGCCTGCATATTTTGACTGCTCAGTAAATGGTTATTGAATGAATAGTTGAATGAAAAACTTACATGAATATTATATAATGAAATTTAGCAGGAGTAAATATGAAATTATTTGAAGTAAAGCAAATAGATATCTAATCATGTAAAGGTGTTGCAGATTGTTCCTCTGAACACAAAATGAGATATATTTTCACCTAGATGCAGAAGAGAGCCAATCGGTGTACAGCTGCTTCCCAACTTACGATGGAGTCCTGTCCCAATAAGCCATAGTAAATTGAAAATACCGTAAGTCGAAAATGCATTCAATACGCCTAACTTACAGAACATCATAGCTTAGCCCAGCCTACTTTCAATGTGCTCAGAACACTTACATTAGCCTACATTGGGCAAAATTATTTAACACAAAGCCTATTTTATAGTGTGTTGAATATCTCAGGTAATCTATTGAATACCATACTAAAAGTGAAAAGAAGAATGGTTATCTCGGTACAGAACGGTTTTAAGTTTATCTGTTGTGTGCCCTTGTGATCGTGTGGCTGACTGGGGGCTGTGGTTCTCCGCCGCTGCGCAGCTTTACAAGAGTGTATCGTGTGGCACAACATTAGCCTAGGAAAAGATCAAAATTCAAAATTTGAAGCAGAGTTTCTACTGAATGAGTATCACTTTTGCACCATTGGAAAGTCCAAAAATCGTAAGTCAAACCATCATTAAGTTGGAGACCATCTGTATCAGTTTGCAAAATCCAAAATAGGACTGTTTTGTAGAATATACTCTTCTCAATGCCTATATGAAAAGAAGTAAAAAAACTTTTAACTTTCTGTGTTAAGGTGATTTGAAAATAATAAAGAACAAAAAGACATTTTGCTGAATTTGCTTAATATGCCTGATTTAAAAATGTTTCTATCCTAGAGAATGCTGGGAGATACATAATTTCCAGTTTCAACTTTGCTTTCCCTTTTAACTACTCTATTGAAGGATAATTGCACATTTTTAAAATGTAAAAATGGGGGCTGCCCCGCTGCCAAGTGGTTAAGTTCTGCGCTCTCGGCTTCAGCAGCCCAGGGTTTCTCCTGATCGAGTCCTGGGTGCAGACATGGCCTCGCTCATCAGGACATGCTGAGGTGGCATCCCACATGCCACAATTAGAAGGATCCACAACTAAAATATGCAGCTATGTGCTGGGGGGATTCGGGGAGAAAAGAGAGAACAAAAAAAACCCAGCTTGGCAACAGTTGTAGCTCAGGTGTCAATCTTTAAAAAAAAAAGTAAAAATGTATGTTTGACATACATATACATGCATTAAATAATTTAGTATAAGTCCTGATAGTTAGATTTTGATTTTTTGTAACGCAAGTGCCTAACAAGTTTTGACTGCAGAGGCATCCATTTCAAGGAGGCATCCACTTCAAAGAGTGGTCCCTTGAATAAACACATTACCCAGCCACAGGACTAGATGAAGAGCCAGGCAGCCTCCCTGACTGAGGTTCCTTTGTTTTGGAGATCTTGGTTGATTTCAGTAACTGATCATTTGGGCTCCTTGTTTTTTTTCTCTTCCTGCACTTAAATTACCCCTCTTATGTTTTAAATTCACCAGTACAGAGTGAGCCTCTGAAACGCTGTATGGCCCCAGATGTGCTGTGTAATTTCCAGGTTTGTAAGCAATAAACTTATTTTTTCAAAGTTTCCTGATGGTTATTGCTGAAGAGCATCTTGCAAACATAATAAGAAATGCAAGGGTTGGTTCAACCACAACATTGATTATTGATTGGCTGAGATTGGCACAAAACAAATTAATCACCACTTTCAGAATAGTGACCCTGTCTGTCACCCCAAAGACTCCTTGTGCCCTGCCCCTTTCCCACCTCTATCTTAGGCAATCACTGATCTGTTTCCTGTCATGGTAGAGTAGTTTGTATTTTCTAGAGTTTTATAGAATAGGAATGATACAGTATGTACTACTTATTGTCTGGCTTCTTTCACATAGCATAATTATTTTGAGATTAACCTGTGTTGTAATGTATTTCACTAATTTCTGGTTATTGATGAGTAGTATTCCATTGTGTGGATACACAACAGCTTGTGTATCCATTCACCTGTTGTTTCCAGGTTTTGGCTATTACAAATAAAGGTGTTAAGAAAATTAGTGTGAAGGTATTTTTATTGACATGTACTTTTATTTTCTCTTTGATAAGCACCTAGGAGTGGAATGGCTGGATCACATGGTAGGTGTATATTTAACTTTTTAAGAGCCTGACTAACTTGTTTCAAAGTAGATTTAGCTTTTTATATTCACGAGTGTAGGAGAGGTCCAGTTCCTGTCCGTATTCACCACTGATGGTCATGATCAGTCTTTTTTTTTAAGTCAGATTAGCCCTGAGCTAACATCTGCTGCCAATCCTCCTCTTTTGGCTGAGGAAGACTGGCCCTGAGCTAACATCCATGCCCATCTTCCTCTACTTTGTATGTGGGATGCCTACCGCAGCATGGCTTGCCAGCGGTGCCATGTCCACACCCAGGATCCGAACCAGCGAACCCTGGGCTGCCAAAGCAGAACGTGCAAACTTAACTGCTGTGCCACCAGGCTGGCCCCATGATCAGTTTTTTTAATACGGATATTCTGGTTTGTGTGTAGTGGTATCTAATTGTGGTTTTAAATTGGAGTTCTTTAATAACCAATGATGTTGAGCATCTTTCTTTGTGCTTGTTTGCCATCCATATGCCTTCCTTGTTGAAGTATCTGTTCAAATATTTTACAAATTTTTAATTAGATTGCTGGTTTTCCTATTTTGATGTTTTAAGAGTCCTTTAAATATTGATATAAATCCTTTATGTGATATAATAATTTTCTCCCACTCTGTGGCTTGTCTGCATTTTCTTCTGCAATATCCTTCAAAGAGAAGTTTTTTAATTTTGCTGATGTCCATTTCACCATCTATTCTTCTAAGGATCATACTTTTGGAATTGTACCTAAGAAATCTTTGCCTAATCCAAAGTGACAAAGTTTCAGCCTATGCTTTCTTTTAGAATGTTTATAGTTTTAGGATTTAGATTCAGGTCTGAAAGGCATGATAATTTTGTAAATAGTGGGAGAGAGAGATTCAAAGCTCATTTTCCTGCATATGGCTACCCAGCTGTTCCAACACCATTTGATGAAAAGATTATCCTTCTTCCATAGAAATGGGTTTGCATCTTTGTAAGGGATGTCCATATATGTGTGGGTCTGTTTCTAGTCTCTCTTTTATGTTCTGTTCATCAATATGTCTATCTTTTCTCCAACACAACACTATCTTCATTATCATAACTTTATAGTATGCTTTGATCAGATAGTGTTAATTCTCTAATTTGGTTGCTCTTTTTCAATGTCGTTATGATTATTTTAGGCCTTTTGTATTTAAATAGGGATTTTCAACAGTTTTGTCAATTTCTACAGGAAAGCCTGATGAGATGTTAATTGACATTGTATTGAAACTATAGACCCATTTGGGGAGATTGATATCTTAACAATATATTGAGGTTCTCCTCCCATGAACACAGGGTATGCCTCCGTTCATTTCTGTCCTCTTTCATTTCTTTGAGAAGTGTTTTATAGTTTAAAATGTCTTTAAGATTTTCCATCATATTTATCCCAAAGAATTTTATAAGTTTTGGCTATTGTACATGGAATTTTTAAAAATTTGTTTTCCAAGTGTTTGTCGCTAGTTTATAGAAACGTATCATTTTATATTGATGTTTCATCCTACAATTATTTTTTTTTAAAGATTGGCACCTGAGCTAACATCTGTTGCTAATCTTTTTTTTTTCTTCTTCTTTTTCTCCCCAACGCCCCCTAGTACGTAGTTGTATATTCTAGTTGTAGGTCCGTCTGGCTCTGCTATGTGGGACGCCGCCTCAGCATGGCCTGATGAGCAGTGCCATGTCCACGCCCAGGATCCAAACCCAGGAAACCCTGGGTCGAGGAAGCGGAGTGCACTCGGACTTAACCACTCGGCCCTGGTGCCCGCCCCTTATCCTACAGTTTTGCTAAACTCACTTATTAGTTCTAGTAACCCCTTTATAGATATCATCTAACATTCTAGATGGATGATCACGTTGTCTGTTAACAAAGACTTTTTTACTTGTTTTCCAATCTAGATGCCTTCTGTTTGTGTAGCCTGAAATCACTGCCTAGCACTTCAAGTACAAAGTTGATTTTTAGAAATGATATAGGCAAAAAAACCGAACTTACAGAGAAAAGATTGGTGGTTGTCAGAGGTGGAGGGTGGGAGGTGGGTGAAACAGCTGAGGTTGGTCAAAATGTACAAATTTCCAATTATAAGATAAATGTCATGAGTGTGTAATGTAGAGCATGGTAACTATAACTAGTAATGCTGTATTGCATATTTGAAAGTTACTAAGAGAATAGATCTTAAAAGTTCTCGTCACAAGAGAAATAATTTGTAACTATGTGTGGTGATGGATGTTACCTCAACATCTTGGGGTGATCATTTTGCAATATATACACATATCGAATCATTGTGTTGTATACCTGAAACTATTATTTTTATGTCCATTATATCTCAGTTTAAAAAAAAGAAAGGGTGAGAGTAGATATCTTTGACTTATTCTGATTTTAGAGAGAGAACAGTCAGTTTTTTAATCATTAAGTATGACATTTGCTCTAGTTTTTTTTTTTTTTTTTTTAATGCCCTTTGTCAAGTTGAGGAATTTCCTTTATATTCCTAGTAGCTGAGAATTTTTATCAGGAATGGATACTGGGTTTTATTAAATACTTTTCTGTATCTACTAAGGTGATCACATGATTTTCCTTTTTTTACTTTGTTAATATGCTGGATTATATAGATTCACTTTAGAATTTTATATCAACCTTGAATTCTTGTGATGAACCCAACTTGGTTATATTGCATTATCCTTTTTATGTATCGTTAGACAGATTTGAATTGCTAAAAGTACTGAGTTTTTGTATTGGCCAGCAGTCTTCTTTCATTGGAATGCCTTTACCAAGGTTGGGAATTAGAGTCATTTAGCCTTACAGAATGAATTAGGAAGTAGTACGTCCTCTTCTGTTTTCTAGAAGAGTTTGTATATAATTTTTTTTGCTCCTTTAAATGTTTGGTGGAATTCACCAGTGAACCCATATGGGCACATTTTTTTTTTCCCTATGGAAGGATTTTTAGCTACAAATTCAATTTTGAAGTCAATATAGGGTTATTCAGTTTCTATATTTCTTCTGGAGTGATTTTTAACAGTTTGTGTTTTTAAAGAAACTTTCCCATTTCTTCTGGGTTGTCAGATTTATTGGTATAAAGTTATTCCTAATATTCTTTATCTTCTTTTTAGTATCTGTAGAATCTGTACTCATGTGATCTGTCTCATTCCTAATATTGATAATTTATGTCTTCATTCTTTTTGCTCCTGATCAGTCTGGCTGGGGTATATTAATGAATTCATCTCCTCAGAGATCCAGCTTTTTAAAAAAAAAAAAATATATATTGATTATTTTCTATCATTGGCTTTCACTCTGATCTTTGTTATATCTCTATTTCTATGTACTTTGGGCTTAATTAGCTCTTGGTTTTCTTGTATCTTGAGGTGAAAGCTGAGATAATTGATTTTCAACCTTTCTTCTTTTCTAACATAGGCATTTAGTGGGTAAAGCATTCCAAAAACGTAAAATAAGCAAGCGGGTCGATAGTATTGTTCTAGTCTGCTACCTACTGACGGACTTTCTCTCTTCCTATTCATTCATTGAGAGAGCAGTATTAAAACCTTGGACTATAGTTGTGGATTTGTCTATTTGTTCTTGCAGCATCATCAATTTTACTTCAAGTATTTTGAAGCTCTGTGATTAGGTGCATATATATATTTAGAGTTGTCATTTCTCCAGATGAATTGACCCTTTTATCCTTAGGAAATGGCCTTTTTTCCCATCTCTGGAATGAAGGACTAGTCTGGAATGTGGGTGCTAATACTGAAATCAGAACAATGCAAAGAGCCCTTGGCTGTGTGTCAGGAGTTCAGTTCTGGTCTCCCCCTTACCATTAACATTTTGACATGAATAGGGAGACATTTTCCCAGTATTTTTCCAGGTCTCAATTTTCTCACTTGTAAGATGAGAACTTTGGATAAAATGATTTCTGAAATCCATTAATAGTCTATGATTTTATGACAGTTTTAAATTGAGTATTTGTGTTTTCTGCCAGTAATTTCATTTTACATGAGCTTGTCTCTTTTTATAGCACCCACAACACAATTCTCAGCCATTTTCAAATTAAAACTCCAAGAATTTCTTAGTTTAAAGCTGAAAGAAATGACTTATTACCTGACGTAAAACTTTTATTCTTTTTTCTGGAACCTTACTATTTAAAATTCTCCCAAGCTGTTAAATTTCCTGCTCCAGTGGCTGAAACTTCCTACCCACCAACCATGCAATTATGTGGAGATTCTTAGAAAGAATAGAATTTTGGTTTTTCAAATGCCATGAATATGAAGTCTCCCATTACAGCATTTCCCTGAATGCAAGGTAAAATCCAATTAATAAAATTCTAGATAGTAGACTTATAAAATTGTGTGTCTTTTTCATTGGGTTAGCATGGAAGATTCTTTTGAGCTTCTGCTTATAAATGCAACAGAAGAGAAGAATCTATTTGCATGACTATTTAGTATGTATTTGATGATTGAGATGTAACACAGCATTTGGTATGTTTAATCCCTTTTGGGTTTGGTATTTTTGGTATGCAATATTTAAACTGAAGGAGTCCAATTTGGTAACCTGGTTTTCTTTTTGTTCTTCTCACACTCCATTCTTATTGTTTTAGAATGGATTCAGTTCTCCATTTTCCTGCTATAGGACCTCATGCAAAATATTTATAATTTCTGATAAAATTTCTTCATCTATTAGATGGAAGGAGGAAGACTAACTTCATAGAAATTATGGGGAGATAAAGGTGACATTCTTGATATAATAATTAAAATATAGTAGATGCCCAAAATAGAATAATTACAGGAATTGATATCTTAATACCAAAAGTAAATGCACAAAAGCAATACATCAACAAATTTTATATTTTTCCAGTCTCATAAGACTAAGATAAAAATAAATTTAACATGTTTTCTAATCAACTCCCTTCCTTTTATAGATAAAACTAAGTTCCATGAAATTTAAATGGCTTGTAAAAGATAGTTCCTGACAAGACAATATGATTTAAATTTCTTCAATTTATGTGTCATGCTCTACTTCTAAGTGGCCTGAAGACAGTTCCCAGAGCAGGAGACAAGCTCATGTTAGAGAAATAAGATTGAGTTGCTTTAACATTGATTCTGATTATCTTGTCCATTAGCCCCAATTACCTGGATAAAGAATTATAATGGGCAACGTCAGAAATAATATTTTCTAGAATTTGATAAAGTCCTGTGTATCATGGTTTTTACTGGTTGTAACAACACTGGTGTATTATTTTTCTTAAAATTGTTTTCTCATTACCACTGAAACATGATTAATTCAAATTCAGATATGGTCTTCAATGTCTCATATGAATAAATATTTCCTTTTTGAATTTTAATATTGCTCTATCTACTACCCATCCCTTAAAAAGCAATAGTTGGCAAGAAGACTTTCCTGATCATTCTGATCAATACTCAGTTCTCTTGTGTTTAAAATTTTTTGAGATAAATAGTCTTTCCTTCACTTTCAGGCAGATGATTATATTCAAATCATATCAACAATCTTTTATTGAACATCTACTTTACTTAAGGCTCTCCTGACTGTATGATGAGTTTCATTAATTCAGATCTTTAGGAAATGCCAGCAACATAAGTCTAAGCATGTTGTTTGGTTCCTCTGCATTACTGCTGTGGTGCAAAGCACATGAATCTTTCAATATGAAAAATCCAAGGAATCATACCGTGCCCTTAGCTTTGGGAGCTCTCACTTGCCTCTGGAAGAACGCTTGGCAGTGATTCAGTTAGAGAGCGCACGGAATGGAGGAAGAAGCTGCTTCTCTTTAGCACTAACTGGGGCTTTATCCTATTCCTCACTCAAACAATCAGGGCTCCCTTTGTTATGCAGCCTTGAGCCCTCAGATAGGAAGAAGACAGATGGGTATTGGGAGTATTCATGACACTCTCTATAGATTGAAAAGAGGTTTTCAAAACTATTATAAGGTTTGAGTTTGCTATATGAGTGGTTTGAAGAGAAAGCAGATAGGCCCGGCAGCTATCAAGGACAAGATGGCAGATAAGGATAATAAGGAAAAGTCAGAAAAGGTGGAAAACGGTTAATTTGAAAACTTGACTGAGAAACCTTTTTTGTGAGGTGGTCAAGCAACACTGTGAGAAATTGAGGAATAGGGAATAGTATATATACCATTTTTGAAGGCATATTATGATTATTAAATGGGGGTGAGGTAACGCGAAATTGTGATAAATGGATGAGAATATCACTAATTTGTCTGAAGGGGGTTCTCCAGTGGAGACTGATAATATGTAACATTTATGAATCCTTCGTGACACAGGGTTACTATTGGTATGATTACAAGAGCCATTGTAAAATAGTAGGAACCATGTTCACTTTTCTGTGTTTATGTAGTAAGAAATATTCTAGTTTGTTGTATTATATAATCAACTTGTTTGAATGCATCAGTGTTTCTTAATTTCATATTTTATACGAAGTTATGACAGAGATGGATTAGTTTCTTGAAGTTAAGTAGTTAACAATGGCTGTTCCTTTTCCACACTATCAGCTTTGAGGAGAGATGGTTAAGATTGGTAGCTCACTCCAGCATTAGAGAATGAAATGAGAAGAGGCTGAATTGGTAAAATAAAGCATTGCTAGTAACTTGCTATTCACTTCAATGCGTATATTGTGCCACCAAAATTTAAGGCATTCTTTAAAGTCAATAATGAATTCTAGGAATTTGGCTGTAGCTAAGCCTTTATGGCCCATAGGTAACTGCTAATATTGAAGCTATAAATGATCAATAGAAAATGCACTCTAAGAATCCCTTTCTCTTGACCTATCTAGCCACTGATGCCTCACACTCATTCATCCTTTTCAACCCTTGCCAAGGGGCTGAATGTAAGTGAATAAGATGGAATAAAGGAATTAATAGATATATGAATAACTAAATACTATTGATAGTTTTTTGGTTTACAAGGAATGAATACCAAATTGAGATGGCTTAAGCCAAAGAGTAACTCCTGAAATGTTATTAGAATAACTCAAAATATAAAAGGAAGAGTTAAAAAGTTACGTCTTGGGGCCAACTCAGTGGCATAGTGGTTAAGTTCACACATCACTTTGGTGGTCAGGGATTCATGGGTTCGGATCTCGGGTGCAGACCTAGAGACCGTTCATCAGGCCATGCTGTGCCAGCATCCCATATACAAAATATAGAGAGATTGGCACAGATCCTAGCTCAGGGGCTAATCTTCCTCAAGCAGAAAGACAAAGAAAGGCAACAGATGTTAGTTCACAACAAATCTTCCTTGCCAAAAAAAAGAGAAAAAAGTCAATTCTTAAGATGGATGTCCAGAGTATATCTAGAGTGGGGTTGTCTTCAGGACAAGGCATTCATTGTAACATGGGGTCATGGCATAAGAAAAGTGTTTACTGCACTGTATAATGCAGATGAATGAGAGAAATATATTATAAAACAAACATACATTCGGTGATTGTAAATACACAGATACTCTGATGACTCAAATTTATGTCTCTATTTAACATCTCTTCTGAACTTTAGACATATAAATACAATTGCCTACTTGATGTCTATACTTGGACGTCTAATAGACATCTCAAAACTAGTATTTCTCAACAGATCTGCTTATACTTGGCCCCACAAATAGGTCCTCTATCAATATTCACCATCATAGTAAATGGTGCCTCTGTTGACCCAATTACTTATGCACAAAACTTGGAGTCATCACTGACATTTCTCTGTCTTTCACAATACTTCATCAAATATTTTTTATCTCTACTTTCAAAATATCAGTAGAAAATCACTTCTCCACCCTTTCATCATTACCATACTAATCCGAGCTACCACCACTTGTCAGGTAACTGCTGTATAAGTCTCTTGGATCTTTCTGAATTCAGTCTCCGCTGCTCCCCTTGGCAGTCAATTCTCTCCAAGATTAGTCTTTTAAAACTAAATCGGATTATTTCATTCTTTTTCTTAAGCCTCCCAGGGTTCTTCTTCCTTACGAAGAACATCACCTAAAGCCTCATCTTGCCCTTGTATCCCTACTTGGTCAGCCAGCTTCCTGGCTGCCTTTTGGAGTCTTCTCCTGCCTCCATCCCTTGGTTCACTCTGCTTCAGCAGTGTTGACTTGATTAATTGGTATAATGCTCTAACATCAGTCTTCAGGAGCTGTTCTGTGTTCTTTTTTGGGATGGTCAGTCAGGTGTGGCCACAAGTACATACACAGGGGAGACACAAGCAAACAAAGTTTATTATACTCGCAGCTCCTAGAGGTGTGGTCACTGCATGCCATTCAGTGTCACAGGGGAAGTGCCAGGATTTGATCAGGTGGTGGAAGGCGGGAGCAAGGGGAAAGTTTAGGCTAGAAGCTTTATTGGGGTCCCTGCAGGAAAAGCAAGGCAGAGTAGGGCAAACAGTTTAGGACTGGCTAGTTTGAATAATTTCAGAGAGCTTTAAACTATAGGGGTGGTCCCTAGATGCCTGGTACCTGGCTAAGGGGTGATTTGGGCAGAGGAATATTGCTTCCAGGTGTGCACAGGCCAGATGGAAGAGGTATGGTTCTGGATTGGTTAGTTTGTGTATCAAAGTCATGCTTTCTGCTGAGTCCTTTGCTACCTCTAAGGATTGGCCCCAGATAGGGCAGTCTCTCCTCATCCACAAAGATTTTTGAGATATTAAAGCATCATAATATACAGCAAATAAAAAAATAGGTTCAAACAGGAATGCAGAGTCTTCTACATTCAAATCAGAGTTGAGAGGGTAGAGAAGGCACTCCTGTTTCTTCACCACTTTCGGCAGGATGCATCACTTATCGGTTTTGCTTGTATCTTATTTTCAAGAGCTAGCCACATGGACACACGTAGCTGTAAAGGGGGATGGGAAATGTAGTTCATGAATGGGCAGCCAATTTCCAGAAACGGCTCTACACTCTGGAAGGGGGAACACATCTCTTGGAATCTTGAGTAGACTTCTCCATGCCTCATTGACCTACCTGCTATTCCTTGAAAACACTAAAAATGTTCTCTTGCTGGGTGTTTTATCTGACATTCCTTTTGCCTGGAACACTTTTCTCAGACATCATCATGGCTCATTTCTTCACTTCATTCCTTTCTTTGTTCAAACATCACCTATTCACAGTGGCTTTCCTGATCACCCACTGTATCTTAATAGCACAGACTCTAACTGGTGCCATAGCACATATTTACTGTTTATTTTTTCTGTCCCCACTGGAGAGTAAACTCCACGATTACAGAGATGACTTGTTTTATTTCCTGCTGTATCTTCAGTGCCTAAAACATCTGGCAAATTTTAGGCACGAATCATGTTTAATTTAGAGCTTTGAAAATTAAGAAAAGAATGATTATTGCCAAGCAGGAAAGGAAGTATCAATTCTTTGAGCAAATCTGCAAGGGTTGATATAGTCTTAGGAAGTGGGAAAGAAAATTCTATTCTCAGGCTGTACAAGTGGATACGTTCAAGATGCCATTCTGTACTGTGGATATCATTTTCCATGAAAGTGGTAAATGTTTTTGAGCAGAAAATGACATACTTTCATTTATTATTAAGAAAGAAAACTTTTAGCCAGGTTTGAATGTAGTAAGGGAGAGAGGAGAGACTGGAAAGAAGGAGACCCTGGGAATTGTATGGGAAACAGAAGTCAAATGTAGTGTAATACCTAAATTTTTCAGAATACTGAGAACTTAATAATGGTTCCTATCTTAAAATGATCTCACAACAACCTTGTGACATAGGCCTTATTCCCTTTACTTTAAAGATGAGGATACTGAATTTCAGAAGATAAGTAACTTGCTCAAGATTAGAGTTAATAATTGGCTCAAATAGATTTATGTGCCTACAAATTGAATTTTTGTTTTTAGGATATACCAGCAAACAGTGCAATAGAACCTTCCAAGCTTCTGCAGTTGAGCCTGTTTATTAGTGTCAGTTGATGCTGGGGTTGCAGATGAAGTATGGGGGAGGCAGTGGAAAGGATGCGGTGATGAGTGAATGGTACTTGATGGCATGCATCAACACAGAGGGCCTAAGGGGAAGAATAGATTTACCAACGGATGGAGAGGTGCTTTCAGTTGCTTTGCTTTGAGTCCAAGTGCTGGGCAATTTGCTTTGTGTTAATGTGTAACAAATCATTGGAAATTTGATTTTAACTATTCATTTACACATGGGGATCTGTTAACAGTTTTTATTCCACAATTCTTATTTATACGAATTATTATTTTTAGGACTTTGTGATTAATATTTCTACCAAAAACATATCCCAGCCATGGAAGCATGAAGAAATCCCCCATTGGACTGTGAATCTGTAGCTTTCGGCCTCGGCAATGTAAATACTTTCACACAGTCAGCTTTACCAAGAATCGTGGAGATTCTGTTGTGAGGCCAAGTGCAGATTGGCAGAAGAATAGCAACATAAGTAATGATAAATGGTGGGATATCACATTAGAGCAGGTATCTAGCAGGAGGCCTCAAGGGTTGGTACTGGGCCCAGTCTTACTTAACACTCTCATTAATGGTCTGGAAAAGCAGGTAAGCAGTATGTCAAGCTTGGAGAGATGCCGAAAAAAGCAGAGAGAAATGCAATAACCTGCAGACACCTTGAATTCCAAATACAATCTAGTTGCAAGTGAATTGGGAGAAAGCAGTAGTTTCGAGCTATATTTCATTAGATTTATGTAACTGGAAAGTAAGTAATGAAATGCACAGGTCATAAATTGGATTAATATTTTCCAACTTCTTAATACATTAACCATAAAGAAATAACAGTATTTATTTGGAACCCCAGTGTAAAAGGAGGGGTCAGCTTAGTCAGGAAATGACAGGTTTCAGCTGCCACAAGCTGTGTAACTGCTCAACACTGAGGGGACGAACATCTTCCCACACCTGTAACCCATTCAAGGAAAAATGTTGAGATGCTCTAAGAAAAGCCCATTTTTGGGCAAATCTCTTTACAGACTTATTTATTTGATTAGATATGGCAAAACAACTAGTTCGGAGGCAAAAATAAAATTTTGAGCCTTTTAAGTTTGTATCTATTTTAGCAGAGAGTTGTTTCAGATTCATCTGCAGAGATGCCACAGATGTCTCAGAGGGCAACTGGGGAGATGGTTACGGAGGAGAATTTATTTTTGTCTGTTTTATTATTGTAGATCCTCTGAAGATGTTGCTAAAAAGCAGAGAGAGGGAGAGGCCCTTTTTTGCAGGTAATCCAATTGCGGGCCCTGGGAGACAAAATGATTGGCCTCAGCTCCTGTGTGTTGAGACTGGTAGAGAGAAAATCAGAACCCAGGTGTCTTGACCACCTAGCTCTGTGCTTTTTCCACTTTATCAAGGAAGGTATGATCTGAAAATATTATATTTGCTACCTTGTGTTTCCTGGCTCCTTCACAGTTACTTGGGGCCATGTGACAAAGTTGGGCCAATGAAATTTGAAGATAAATTATGTACTTCATTTCTAGACTGAGACCATGAAAGGCTCATAAAGTAGTCTCCAGTTTCTCTCCTCCTCTTGCTGTGAGGAACAGAATCTTTCTGGGTGGGGAATTCCTGACAGCCTGAATTCCTGAGAAACTATTTGTAGGAGGGACCTGGTTTAATCTGTAATGAACATGTAGCATGAATGAAAAATAAACCTTTGCTGTGCTCAGGAGTTGATTGTTAGTATTGTGTTATTGACTGACACCGTATGAGCAACCAAGATAATTTTTACAAAGGAAGAAGTGAAATAGCCATTAATGACATAAATAAAATAACTCAAAAATTATAAAGATTTCAGCACGACTTCAATCCATGGAATCTATCCCAGGTAACGATTATTTATTTATTTACATCAAGAATTTCTTTAAGGAAGGACATAGTTATTCTGGAAAATACCAGTAATTATTTACATTAATGTATTAAGAATCATGAGTCATGAAAAATCTGAAGCCTTTCTCAACTTATTTATAGTTTCAGCCCTACTGCAGATAATAAACTTCCTTTCGTTTGCCTCATTTCTAAATAGGACATAACTCTACTATTTTAAAAATTGTTGAATAAGGCTATGTCCATTTTCAAAGTAGCCTTCACAATACTTTTAGGTGACTTTTTTTCCCCCAAAATATTGACCTTTAATTTTTTTAGGCATTCTTGAAGTGGAGAATCCACTCATTTCAGTTGGTTTAATTTAGTGCAGTTTTCCCCGAATAATCCCAGGTTCCATTATCTCCTTTCTTCCTAGACTTCCACGCTCCTACTTCCCTTTCCTCTTTGGAGGTCATTCCACTTCTTCAGCCCATTTTGGTACTTCTTTGTGTTCTAGATGAATGGAATGCAGCTGCCTGAGTGAACTCCTTCCTTCTCCTCCATCTACAAGCATGTTCACCCTCTGTAATTTACTCATTAACTGAGAATCAACTGAAATTTAAGATGTGGAGGGTAGTTTCCCTTGCAAATCATGTACTAAAATGTTAAGATCAGACTTGGCAAGGATGTCAATTCACAGAAGGGCTTAGAAATTTCAATCTTACGTTCCTTGAACCTGTGCCAGCTGGTCAGAAGCATTCACTTAAACTTAACTTAAACCATTCACTTAAAACCATTACAAATGGGTAACCACAGGAGAGATGCAGGGATAGATTTGTGTGGTCTGACCTTTTCAAGGTTTTAATAAAATGTAAATTTCAGTGGCTTTAGATGGCATTTTTTCCTCTCCAGTTGACTGCAGCCTCCGCTGCTGGATTTCACCCTTCCTGCAGCTATGTCACTCATAAGTGACTCTCTGTAGGCATTTAAATTTCTGATCTCTTCTTGAACCCGTGCTACTTCACTCTTATTTGATGATCATTGATGTGAGTTCATTTTACTTTGATTGATTAATTTGCTTTCCCAAATTTGAATACCTTAACATTATGTAATTTTCTCTAATGGAAAAAAATGTGTTTTCTTTTCATAAATAGGCTATATTTGCTTAAGAATAATTCATGTGTTAAGTTCTGCCTCAGTTCCAGGTATGAAAAAGGAGCAACTGAGAAAGATGAAGCATTCCAATATAGGAATACAATGACAAGAAGCTGGAGAGTCAAACTATTTAAGGAAAACAATATAGAAAAAGTGTTAAAATTCACAGAGTTTGAATTATGTCTATACAAAAGATTATTTTCCTTTCCCTTTTGAGATTTGAGAGTTGAAAAGGAACTACTTTTTAGGTAAGACGTTTGTTAGAAAAACTTAGCACTTCAAGGATTGGATTAACGAATGATTTATATCTCTGTAATGTTCTTTGTAATATTTTATGGAAGCATAATATGCACAGGAAAGCACACAAATCATAATCATACAGCTCATGCATTTCCCCAAAGTCAACACACCCACATACTCCAGGCGCAGAAAAGAAAGAGAACTGTACCAGAATCTCAGACAGCCCTTTGTGTCCCCTTCTGTCTCTTATCATTTTTTAAATAAAATTATTGTATTCACTTGAATCCTATAAAGCATGTCTTAGCATTTCCTATAAATTGTAAAGCTATATAGAAGGAAAGTATTAATGCTCTGTTAAAAACAATGCTACTGAATACCTAGATAAAGTGATGGAATGCAATTGTTCATGCCCACATTTATCACCAATCAACTTCCTCATCTTGCCCTGTCAGAGACTATCTGCACATTTATGGAATTTTGTGTTAATTCAAAGGTGCCCTTGAATAACATTATTCAATGTTTTAGGCTAGATCTGTTTCATAGGACATCTGAGAGCATTTATCAGTAATATATGTTAAGTTTGTGGTCAACCACATAGTAGCTCTTTTAATGGTAAGTCCATCTATGTTTTCAAATACCACATGAAAATAAAGATGAAAGTAGTTGCGAAGTGATTTCTCCTTCGAGAAAAAAGAATTAATGTCATGATATTTTAAAAAGGGAAATCATTATTCACCTCAATTGTGTCATAAGAAGACATTGCTATTTCAACACAGTCGAAATTATTATTGTTTATATTCTATTTTTCTTTTTTGTTGTTAAGGTGTTTCTACTGCTAGATTATAACTACCAATGATTAATAATCTATAAGATTCAATAAAAGGTAGTACAATTAGCTACTATTTTAAGAGTTATCTTTAAATGGGGATTAAGATTTTTCATTATATATGTATGAAGCAGTTTATTCAGGAGAGACTTAGTGAAGTTAAATATCTTGCCCCAAAACATGTAGCTAATAAGAGGTAGACCTCAAGTTCAAGCCCACATCTGTCTGATGCCAAAATTTCTTGCACCCTGGAGCACTGTGTCCCAGAAATGTGAGCATCCCAGAGACAGCGAGGGAAGGCTGATAGTGGAGTCATAGATAGCCCCAGAGAACACAGAGGCCAGCTTGCTTTGATTGCCTGCATGCATAGGTCTCGTTATAGTTCCTTTCTAGTTTATTTGGTGATGAAGCAATATATTTCTACATAATATATCACAGTGTGCCACTTATTCTCAAATATCTACAAATGGAACACCAGAGATATTTTGCTGTCATATAATTTGAATATCTTTTTTGAGCTATGTACTCTACTTTCTAATCTTTCAATTAGCTATAATTATTCATACCCCAAATCATAAACACATATATTTTTCTAATTGGAAGAGAGGCCTTCTGTCTATGAAAGAAATAACTCCCTTATGTGATGAGCAAGGAAAGTGAGGCTATCAGAGGTAAAATGATATTCCCAAAGTAACATAATTACTTGGGAGTCAAATAAGACTTTTACATAGCTCTTCTCACTCAAGAGTTTTTTTCTATTCTTCCACCTTCTAACTTAAAATAATGTAAACATTTATTTAGGTTTCTATTTGGTCCAAAAGGCCCTGATAATTTCTTCCTCCTAATACCAGTTTTTAGAGGCTCTTTTACAGTTAGAAAAAAAATCTGTAGTTTAACTGCATATTGAAAATCTTGCATGCTTTCTGAGATTTTGTAACCAAATATACATTGATTTCAAGTGTTATAACCTGACTTGTAATGAGACCAACTGGGAATATAATGACATTTGAATCAGAACTATTCCTTTGCAGCCTGAAATCACTGATATATGAAAAAAAAAACTTAGTTTTGCCTGCTCTTGAATAGAAATTTATAGTCCTCATTTATGAACAAATAGCACACTAGAATTATATTGACTATCACAAGTTATTCACAATTATTAAAAAATAGCACGGTTACAGATGATTTATATAGTAAAATTAACAACATTGTTCTAATAAATATATGTAAAACTCTGAAACAGAGAGAATGAAAGAGACAGAACGAGCAAGGAATGATGCTGATTCTTTTTAAGGTCTAATGAACTACTTGCAAAATTTGCACGTTTTAGAGTCAAAAAGCAAATTTTGACAAATATTGGTGTTTGTGCCACGGAATATTTTTAATTTAATTTTTGCTACTGAAACCCAACTTAAAAATTTTTTTTAAATAGCATGCAAGGATATTTATAGGGAAATTTTTACTCTTAAATACTCTATTAGAAAAAAACCCTGAAAACAATTACTTAGGCTCTAACTCAAGAAGTTAAGAAAGGACGAAAGACAGTAGAAGGAAGAAACAATGAAATAAGTATTACAGTAGATATATTCTTTAATAAAAAATAAATTGTATGGATAAATGGAAGTTTTCTCAATTTATGCATTCTTTTACCATTGACATTAACAACCATTACTTTTTATCCAAAGATTACATTTGCTATTTAACTCAAATTTACTTGTCTATTGATATTAAATAATTCAAGTTAAAAAATATGCCAGGTATAAGTGTGCATCTATGTGTATGTATATTTGTTTATACATGTTTTTATATATGTGTATGTGTATATATTAACATCTGTATTAATATAATGTCATATAGTTGAAAGATATAAGGATGACTAAATCCAGTCATTACATTAGAGCAGAGTTCAGCAAATGTTTCCCATAAATTTCAAGAGAGTAAATATTTTAGACTTTGTAGGTCATACAGTGTCTGTTGTGACAACGAAACTCTTCCATTACATCATGAAAGCGACCGTAGACTGTATATATATACGGGACTGTGTTACAATACAACTCTGTTTACAAAAATAAGCATTGGGCCATGTGTGACCCAACAGCCCTAGTTGGCGACTAGACGACTCACTCGCCAGTCGATCCTACATTAAAGGAACTGTATCTAGAGCAGCTAAGGAAAGAGGAAATTTCAGTAAAATGTGGTAAGGAGAAATGCAGTAAGTTAATGAAACAGGTATTTTTAGTAAAATGTGGTAAATGAGGCAACATGACATTGAGGCTCAGCCTGGAGGTTTGGGTAAGGCTATGGGAAGGAAATGGTACCCTAACAAATTCTTTCAACAGGCTGATGAAGTTAATACGGCAAAGAAGGAGTGAAGTAGAAAGACCTTCAAGAGAGAGGAAATAGCTTGAAGAAAGAAGCACAAGTGAAAAGCAACCTGGTTTATAAAGAAGGAATACGTGCAATTTTTCCGATACTAGATTATCATTTCTTAATGAGGGTTCATAAAGTTATTAAAGTTGGCAGCAGTTTTTCCCCAGTGTCTATTTATAAAAATACAATTATTTAATTATTTCCCCCTTAAAAATGAAAACTTTGAGGGTTTTCTAGTATTTATTGGATGAATCTCTACTGCGGTCTGTAGGAATCTATCCAGTTTCACAATATATTAGCCAGCTGAGCATTTCTTACCTTCTTGGAAATTTTAAACATCATATAGTCTTAAACTGCTTTTATAAATATTTATTTTATTTGGGTAGGTATATATTTTTAACTTAAATAACAATGGGTCCTAAATTGGGGACAGGAGGCTTAAGTTGTAAGGCAGTGTAGGGAAGAGACTGGGAATGGCCATGACAAGGTCAGATTGCCTGCTAAATCCTGTTTCCTCTATTTACAAGAATTGACAAGTAATGCGACATCTTTTTCTTTTTCCATTACTCAAATTCTAGGCAATGTAACTGCTTCCCTCATTTATGCATTTGCACCTCCACACAGAGGTGCCCTGGAAGGGGCCAGGGCTTCCAGAGTCCTGGTTCCAGCAGGCCCTTGAATGTTACCCAATGTCCACCCCAGAAGCTGAACTGTCTGGATGGGCAACATTGTGGCCGATAAGATTTCCACCTCTTAGAATTATTACATCATCAAAATTCCATCACCCCTCTGAGTCACTTATAGCTTCCTCTATGGCATCAAACTTTAATCGATTTTATTCCCCAACTCATTCAGTTATTTTAATTTATTTAAACTAAAAAAAACTTCACACGTTTTTCTCACCCGCACTCCCCACTTCTGGCAACTACCAATCTGTTCTCTGTATCTATGAGTTTGGTTATATATAAAAATATATATGTATATATATATTTAGATTCCACATATAAGAGAGATCTTACAGTATTTATCTTTCTCTCTCTGACTTATTTAACTTAGCATAATGCTCTCAAGATAGAGCCACATTATTACAAATGACAAGATTTCATTCTTTTTATGGCTGAATAATATTCCATTGTAAATATATCTCAATTTTTTTATCCATTTATTCATTGATGGAAACTTACGTTGTTTCCATATCTTGGCTGTTGTAAATAATGCTGCAATTAACATGTAGGTGCATATATCTTTTCAATTTAGTGTTTTTGTTTTCACCAGATAAATACCCATAAGTGGACTTGCTGGATCATATGATAATTCTATTTTTAATTTTTTGAGGAGCGTCCTTTTCCATAGTGGCTGCACCAATGTACATTCTCACCAACAGTGCACAACGGTTCCCTTCTCTCGACATCCTCACTAACACTTGTTATTTCTAATCTTTTTGATAATAGCCATTCTAACAGGTGTGAGGTGATATCTCATTGTGGTTTTGATTTGCATTTCCCTGATGGTTAATGATACAGAGCATCTTTTCATGTACCTGTTGACCATCTATATGTCTTCTTTGGAAAAATGTCTATTCAGATCTTAAGCCCATTTTTCAGTTGGATTGTTTGGTTTCTTGATGTTGAGTTGTATAACTTCTTTATAATAGTGCATCGCTTGATGATGGGAACATGTTTTGAGAAATGCATCATTAGGCAATTTTGTCATTGTGAGAACATCACAGAGTGTACTTAAAGAAACCTGGGTGGTATAGACTACTATATATCCGGGCTAGCTGGTATTAGTCTTTTGCTGTTATGTGGTGCCTGACTATATATATTTTGCGTATTAATTCCTTATTAGATATATGATTTGCAAATATTTTCTTCTATTCAGTAGGTTACCTTTTAATTTTTTGATGGTTTTATTTGCTGTGCAGAGATTTTTAGTTCAATGTAGTTCAACGTATTTATTTTTGCTTTTGTTGCTTTTGCTTTTGGTGTCAGATTAAAAAAAAATCATTACCAAGATATATGTCAAGGAGCTTACCACCTATGTTTTCTTCTAGGAATTTTATGGTTTCAGGTCTTACATTCAAGTCTTTAATCCATTTTGAGTCAATTTTTGTGTATGGTGTAAGATAGTGGTCCCCTTGTATTCTTTTGCATGTGGCTGTCTAATTTTTTCAATTCTATTTATTGAATAGACTTCTTTTCCCCATTGTACATTCTTGACTCCTTTGTTATAAATTAATTGATCATTTATGTGTGGGCTTATTTCTGGGCTCTCTATTTTGTTTCATTGATCTATGTGCCTGTTTTTATTCTAATAGCATGCCCTTTTAACTGCTATGGCTTTGTAATATACTTTGAAATCAGGGAGCGTGATGCCTCCACATTTGTTGTTCTTTCTCGTGATTGCTTTGGCTATTCTGGGTCTTTTATAGTTCCCCACAAATTTAAAATAGTTTGTCCTATTTCTGTGAAAAATGCCATTGGAATTTTGATAGGGATTCCTTGGAATCTGTAGATTCCTTGAGGTAGAATGGACATTTTAACAATATTAATTCTTCCAATCCATGAGCATGAAATATCTTTCCATTTATTTATGTCTTCATTTTTTCATTAATGTCTTGTAGTTTTTAATATACAGATCTTTCACCTCCTTAAGCTCTACTTTCTTAGCAACTTTTGAATACACAATACAGTATTATTAACTATAGTCACCATACTGTACATTACAACCCCATGACTTAATTATTTTATAACTAGAAGTTTCTACCTTCTAATTATACATGAAAGGGAGAAAACTGACAACTTAAACAGGTGATTGTAACATTGAACTTTCTAACTTCATCAGTAAAGCATGAGGTGTCTTTTATTAGGCACTATAACACTCACTCTTAATTAATTTTCAAAATATTTAAGTTTTTTTTAAGGAAGTGCAGTCTGACAATGTGTTCCTTAGTCTTGGGAGCACAGAAACAAATAGAAAGGTGTTGAGTAGGCACTATACAGCTGTATTGTCCAATGCAATAGCTACAAGTCACATGTGGATGTCGAATACTTGAAATATATGTGGCTAAACTGAGTTGAGACATGCTGAAAGTGTAAAATTTACCCTGGACTTTGAAAAAAAAGAATATAAAATATCTCATAAATATTTTTTAAAATACTGATTACACATGGAAATGATTGAAATATGTTTGCCATATTGCATTAAATGAAATATTACTATTAAAATTAATTTCACCAGCTTCTTTTCATTTTTTTAATGTGACTACTAGCAAATTTAAAAGTACATGTGTGGCTCATACTACATTTTTGTTTGACAGTGCTGCTGGAGAGGGTGGACCAGAGCCAAATATGTTAAATGGATAGTGTTCTTTCCTTTGATAGCAATATCTTATGTATACAACTAGTCCAAATTAAGTCTTGAGAATCTCCTGTATACTTTCACACAGAATACCAATTTTCTTCTATAATATCAAGTATTAGTATACAATAGCCTACATCACCCTCAATTGCTAGGACTCCTTCACCTTTTTGTCTCCTCCATCTGGCCAGAAGCCTCATGCTGAATAGAATCATTTGCCTGCACTGTTACTGATCCAGTAGCCTGAATAGGAAGCGATAACTCAAATTTCTGTACTTAGCCAGCTGCAGTGCTAGCAATAATTGTTGCCCAGGTAGTAATAACTGAGGAATGCCTTATTGGAGTCTAATCTCACCATGACATTTAAACATGAAGTGCTGGCATGTCTGTAACAATGTCTGAAGAATCTAGAGTGATTTATTCCTGTTAGATACACTGCCAGAAGGGATATTTTCCTCACAAAAGTCTTGTTCCTACTCTTACTCCCTCATTTCTGAATACGTCTAGTCCTGTCTTTTTGTTTTAAAGTAGGTAGTGATGAACCCCATGCAAAAAATATCATGCAAGTTTCTTGAAGACTTGGCAAATGTATAATGAATTGGCAAATTTTATTTTTACCATTTTCCACTAAAGACAAGGGTTACAAAATGGATTTAAGACCAAGGTTATAAAATGGATTTTTGCTTTCTAATTTTTCTCTTAAAATAAAAAAAATTAAAAAAATAAAAAATAAAATTCCGAGAAAAAGAAAACTGAGATATAATCTACATAATAAGTGAATGATTCTGCAGAAAAATTCAAGGAATCTACCGAGATATTGAGCACTTTCTTCTGCATGTACACTGAGTAATTAAAGCATAAACACAACTGCTTTTGACAGGATGTCATGTTGGGACAAATTGTTCCAATTAATAAAGTGAATTACCACACATCGGAGAATTTCCACTTTAAAATCAGACACTCAGAAACAAGAAAAGTGGGAGGAGAAGGAAGTAACCGACTTAGGAACAGTAGTTTTTTGCAGGGACAAATTACGAAAACAATAAATATCAATTAGGATAAAATAGCAACTATATTTAGCTAATAATATTATAACTATTCCTAATTTATTACTTATAAATTGCTGCAATAAAGAATTCATAGCTTTTGGTAAAAGAATGATATTTTCAGAATCACAATGCCTTGCTCAGATAAAAAGGAAAAGAAACTTTAACTGACCTCTGCAAGGACACAGGGACTTAGGTGCGCACAGAATGATAGGCTTAGCCCGGGCAAAGTGGTGAGGTTGGGTATGTTTTGATAAGAGCTACCAGGCCTCTTCTCAGGAGTTCTCTTTTTTCTCCTTTGGAAGCCTCTATTCTTCATTATCAGAGAACAGTGTCTTCCTGTTGCCTCCTGAATATTCAGGACGCTGTGCTGCCCATGTGCAGTGGCTGTGAATATTAGTGGATGACAGAGTAAACCAAAAACAAATATATATAAAATTCCCGTCTGCTGAGCTGGCAAGAAATACAATCCCAGCTTGTGCCCTCTGTTTTCTGGACTCTTACAAGAATCCTGTACTTAATAGGGCCAGAGAACAGGATAGGTATCAGGTCAATTATTTCTTTCATTACAGGATGCTGCAATACAGATCTAGCCAATGCCTTCCATTCTGGGGCATTTTGGGGGCCTCCCAGAGGACCTCTGGGGTGGTCTGTTTCACTTACTACAAGCTGGAGAGTCACGTCTGTTTCTCCATCCTCCAGTTATGTGCAAGTGGTGATGTAGCTCTCTGAATCTACCCTTCCCTCTCCTACTTGCTCCCACGCACAGGAGAAACTCAGTCATGGCCCCTCGTTCTAGAGTTTGAGCCTCTCCTACTCCCCTCCCTTGAGGCTCACCACTTGCAGAGATGGAGGGCATCTGGTCCACTAAGACTTTTAAAAATAAAGCAAATATATCTTCTGTGTTCCAAGATATGAGATGCTAACACCAGCCGTTTCTTTTTTAACTCTCTATTTCAATCTCAAAGTGAAATTCTTTCTTTTGTGTGCTGTTCTTAATACTCTCTCAAGGTATTAAATGTGTATCTCATAGAAGCCTGTAAGTACTGGACTCTGTGCTAGGAGCTCCACAGGCATTACCAAATTATCCTTTCCGTTACCTATGGGTATTCAGTATTCTTATCCTAAGATCATGGATGAGCTAATGGTGATGGAAAAAGTTGAAGGGACTTGGCTAAACTCAGTGCATGTGGAGCTGGAAGTTCAGAGCAGGATTTTCTCAATCCAAAGCCTTTTGTTATGATGCTAGGCTTTCCTTTTACTCAGTCTTACTTGACTTCATTATTATTAAAGAAAATAAGTATATATTTTCCCCAAATGAGCAAAGAAGCATTGTGCACCTAAGAATTTCAGGGTGCGCGCACCCTTGCCTATTAAGGGTTAACCTACCCACTCTGCCTTCCATATGACTTTCGCTGCATTTTCTCTCTTCTCTCTCACTGGGGAATGGTGGAATTAAGACTCAGAATTCTGTGCCTCACTCTTAAAATAGAGATTATATAAGACACCAATGAAATTTGAATGAAGTGAATGCAATGTATATTAGAGGAGAAACTTCCAGATGACTAGTAAGTCCTCAGTGTTAAAAACAAATCTTCATCATGTTTGAACTCTTGGAGCCGTCAGACAGCTGGTTATGGTTCTCACCGAAAATCTGTAAAACACCGTTTTCCACAGCCAACAAAATACCTCAAATATTTTGCATTTTGTGACTTAAAGAACATTTATCATTTCAATTAGCCTAATGTATTTTAGGTTCTCTTCAGTTATACAGAAACATAGCACTCAGAGCCCTGGGAAGACATTTCTTGAGTTATATAACTATGTAGGTCTGACCTGTTACTTAAGGACATTAGAGAATATCCTCAAAGGAGTTCTCTGAGTGGTAGTGTCAGAGGTTTGGCAAAATGCAATGCACTTTTCAAAGTTCAATAAGCATGCCTGATAATTGTGGAAGCTCATACATTAAATAAATGAGACTATCAGCGATAACTATAAAAATACTGCTAAGTTAAATCTCCTAGAAGTTAGATAGAAGAGGAAAGTGAATGTGGAATAGTCATTGAAAGTATCTAATTGTCTCCAGAATTGTCTTATTCATTAATTGTAAAGCACATAAATCAGAGGGTATTTCAGCTCACTTGTATAGTTTTGTGCTGTATATATTATATGGTATTTGGAAGCCATTTAAGTTATGACATTATCAAAACAAGATATGCGGTCTTGAGTTATAGGAAGAATTCAAATGAACTGAGCTTTCGAGCAGCTTAAACATTCAAATGAGTTGCTTTCCTGAATCATTTCACTGGGTCAGATTCCAGGCTGCCCTTTTACGTTGCTGACAAACAACTACACAATAATAAATGTATTCAAAGGTCTGAAGCAACTGCAGGATTTGTGTAACAATGCACAGACATTTGAATTTTAAATGTGCTAGCAATTGTTTATATTCCGATTACTTTTATCAAGGCAGTGCCTATCTTTTCCAGACACAGGTTAAAAGTTCAATGTTAATCAGTGTGGCCAAAAAGCTAATTATTTTCAAAGTAAATTTTTTCACACCAAAAATGTTGTAAATTGCTTTCAAAATTTGTACTATTTCAGTTGGGTCTGAGAAAAGTAATATTTACTGATCCCATCTGTAAACCTGGCCCCTTTTCATCTGTAACCACTGTCTCAACTTATCCTCGTAACTATTCCTGAAGCCATGGCATCACCATCCTGGTACAGACGAGGACTACAGCTCAGAAAAGTTAAATCATTAACCCAGGAATGCACAACCTAAAGACAAGAGTATCCACCTCGAGTCCTTTTGGAGTAAAGTAAAATAAAAATAAATAATAAGAGGAAGCCACCCTCGTATTTGAATATGGATCTCACTACAGCCTCTCCTCCTGCTTTCTACTAGATTCATTCCATGACTGGAAGGAGGAAAGAGTTATAATTACTTTAAAACCTAAAGCTTATATTTAAGTGAAAGACAAGTGCTGCCATCTTTGTGGTTCTACTAAAAACATTCCTTTTTCCAAGGTTCTATTTCATCTGAAAGAGAATTAAGATGGCAGCTTTGAAAAGGACTCAAGTGAATAGTTTCGCATGTGGTTTCTCAAATCTGTAATTTCTTCATTGTGCTCATGGGCAATACTGCTAACTGTCAGGGAGCCATGCCTTGGGAAGGAGCACACAATGGGTGACTTCAGTTGCTTTACTCTAACTTCTTCTATGCAATTTATGTGACAAAAAAGATTTATTCAAGCAAAAGTTTGTCCTGTTCTGGCCATCTACTCTAAGAAGAACAAAGTATGAAGCCTGAGTGTGGTGCAGGGAAAAGAAAAAGATGCAGTGGCCATCTGTGAGTATATTGCTGTAGGCAAGTCACTTCGTATCTCTGGCCTCCAGTGTTTTGTTTCTGTGTGTTTTATGTTTAATCTGTAATCAAGGCAATTGGACTAGACCAATGCTTTTCAAACTTATTTAAGCAAGATAACTCCTTTGTTCAAATGAAGACTTTAATGTGATTTGTTATATATAAATAGATATATAAGTGAAATTTTATTGGAATAAGTTTTTCTTATAAGTTTCAATTCATCGTGTTTATGTATTACAAAGACACTAATTGGAACACTGAACTCATTTTAATGAACACAAAAAATTGAAATCTAAGTTTATGCTTAGACAAATTATTCTATTAACGTTAGATTCCAATTTCTTTCTCTATTCTATTTACAGAAAGTGCCGCCAGTTTAAAAAAAAAAAATTAAGATTGGTTTTCTATTTCAGGATTCTCTAATTAACCTAATCTAGAAATTTAAAAAGGAAGCATTAGGAAACTTTTATGTCACAGTTTAGTCGTTTACAATATCTATAAACTGCCCACATTTCGCTTCAAATTTCTCCAAGTGGTGGAAATTAATGACAGATTTTAAGCAGGTTTGATTCTGCAAGTTATGCAAAAAAACCATAAAATATTTTGTACTGAAGTCAGTGATGTGTTAGTAAATGTTTCATAACAGGCCAAATAAATAAATAAACCAACCAACCAACAAAGCCCTGATTTGTAGTGTTTGCCAATTTCTGTGATGTAAAAACCTTCAGTATAGCTGATTTCAAGATACAAATGGGAAGTTACTGAACCAGAAAACTGTACCGTATCGGCTGTCCCATGCTGATTCTAGCTGGCTCCTTATACAGATGAATTAATATTGTTCAAGAATATATTTTTAAAAATCTTAGACACCTAGGATCTCTCTGTTTAATACTGAATAAAAGTTTCAAAGCAAAGTTGTTTTTTTTGTCCCTGCTGTACCTAACCTTGAAACATCAATTTCCTTCTTGACATCCTTACATTTTTAAGTATGATAACGTGGTCTTAGTGCATTGAAAATTTTGGTTTGTTAAAATATCAGCTAAATATGCACATTGATGCATTCATTTTTAAGAAATATTAATATGAAAGAAATATGGTCTTTATCATCACTTCAATTATTTATAGCAGTACCTTGCTTTAGAACAGCACATAAAATTTAAGTAAAAGTTAATTCTGGGAGCTGGGCCTGTGGTGTAGTGGTTAAGTCCGAACATTCCGCTTTGGCAACCCGGGGTTTGCAAGTTCAGATCCGAGCAGGGACCTAGCACCACTTGTCAAGCCATGCTATGGCTGCATCCCACATAAAATGCAGGAAGATTGGCACAGATGTTAGCTCAGCAACAATCTTCCTCAAATGAGCAGAGGAAGATTGGCAACAGATGTTAGCTCAGGGCCTATCATCCTCAAACAAATAAAGAAAGGTGATTTACAACTTCTTCCTCTTTTGATTATAGATAACTGAAAATTTTGTTTTAAAATTCACATTTATTAAATTTACTAAGATTCCTAATTTATTTTACACTATTTTGAAAGAGGCCAATGTCTGATTCACACTAACTGGTACTTACCCATGCAACATGCCGTGATGATATGAACTCATTTTTACTGACTATTTCTGAAATTTTCTTGCCATTACTTTTATACTTTCACCAATAAAATTCTATAATTTTTTTCTAAAATTATACAAGGGTCTGTTAAAACCGATCTAAAAGATAAGCTTGTCTTGATTTGTATGTCAACTATTTCATATGTGTATATATAGATATAGATATGTAGACATAGATATATGAAACACATACTCATATACCTATGTCTATATATCTATATCTATATCTATTTCTATATCTACACGAGTTCCTTAAAACTAACAAATCAACCAACCACAGGAAAATAGAGAGATTATGAACGTCTAAATACTTCATGAAATCAATTATAAACACCTTCTCAAATGTTAGCCTTTTAACTAGTGAAAACGTAGTGAGAGATACTTCCTCGTGTGTGAGGCAGTCACTTATTTTAACCTGAATTTTCATTTTCAGATTTAAATTTTAGGTGCATGAATTTTCTTAAGAGTGGTAAAGCTGTTCAGTTTAAGCTGCGGGGAATTGAGGTCTTATATTTATTTTCTGCTCTCCTCTGCTTCAAAATCATGTTATAATTTGACGGCAACCATGGACATATTGTCTAAACTTTTTTCGCTTAAAAAAAGAAACTGAGGACTGGTAATTTTTATTATCACAGAAAATGGCCTCTTTGACATATTCTCTCTCTCTCTTTCTCTCTCCCTCTCTCTCTCTAATTTATTTATTTGTTTATTGGTCTCCTAGATTTGTCTTCAGGTAACTGTGTTTTTGACACAAAACTTCTATTTAGTATCCTTCTATCAATATGTTCAGCATTGGTTAAAGAATCGTTTGGTGCTAGCGTATTATAATTTTTCATTTCATCTTGAGCCTGACACATCCTATATTCATTATGAATTTTTCTTTTATGCATTTATTCTTTCTAACTAGTTTATTCTTTCAAGGGTAATTATTTCAGATTTTCTAAAAATAACTCACATTATTATATATGTTATACAAGAAGCCCCCAAAATTGACAAATGCTAAAACACACTAAAATATACTAGTCTCAAGAATCAATGTTTGTACGTGCCTTTCCTGGGGAGGGTAGCATTGATGGTGGAAATATATATGTATAAAACACAGACTATCTTATTTATAGAAAAGATTCCAGCAAATGATCTAAAATTCTAAAAATCTAAAACAGTTCAATGGTTTTAATAAAACGGTGGTTTTGAATCCTTGGCCTGCTTATTTCTTTGCCTATTTAAGGGGGCTCATAAAATGTAGATACCTCCATGGGAGTGTAGCCTGGGTGTGGGTATTGACTAGGTCCCCCTGTTTAAAATTGTTTTTTAAACTGTTAAATTAAAAAGTGATGTTACTACAACACTATGCCTATTCAGATAGCTGTTGGTATTCTTTATTTTGTTAAGCCTGCCTGTTTCTATATAGTCACAGATGAGGTATTCCAGCTTAGTGATTTACTCATTGAGCTAGCCTTAGTGGTCTAGTGGTTAAGATTCAGTGCTGTCACCACTGTGGCCTGGGTTTGTTTCTCGGTCAGGGAACTACACCCTCTATCTGTTGATTGTCATACTTTGGTGGCCACATGTTGCCATGATGCTGAAAGCTATGCCACTGGGATTTCCAGTATCAGCAAGGTCACCCGTAGTGGACAGGTTTCAGGGGAGCTTCCAGACTAGATGGGCTGGGCAGAAAGGCCCGGCCACCCATTACCAAAAAGACTTGGCTATGAAAACCCTACGGATAGCAGTGGAGTGTTGTCTGATACGGCACCAGAAGGTGAGAGGATGGTGCAAAAAGACTGGGCAGGGTTCCACTCTGCTGTAAACAGGGTTGCTAGGAGTCACAATCGACTCCATGGCACTAACAGCAAAGCAGGTTCTACATTTGCCTTTTTTTTCCTCTTTGTGAAGCATGGGGAGGGGCAGTGGGTAGCAAGATCCAGGGTCTTCCTCATGTCTTTCCAGAATACTGATGCCAGAGGTTAACTTTAACTTAATCTTCAACCTTCTCGCTAGAACATGCATAACCAGCTCATTATTTCCAACATTCTTTTTTCTCTTGGGGGATGATTTGTTCCTATTCCAACATCATTCACTTTAATAATTTCTTCTCCAAATTCTCAAAACTGGCTCTGCCTAGAATTGATGTCCACTGCTAGAGGACAGCACTGCTCTCAGATGTGGACCACGATTGACGTGCTTTGGTTGGGATTTGGTTTCCAGGCTGTCAGATCCTCACTTGCATGTACAACTTGCCAAGATTCCCCATGTTTTAGTTTGCCATCATAAGCTTCCTCTTCTGTATTATCAGAATACATAAAAATTCAGCACTCTCTTCCCCTATCTCAGCATTTTGATTTTTTGTCAGTGAACCATTTCAGTCAATTCTTAATTTGCTGACCACATCATCTTCATTCTGCTATCAATGGTTCTCTACCCTTTAGCCTCTCCCTGATTTTCATTATTTCCAAATACAGTTCAGGAATTTTTCCTGGTATTTATTTTTGCTATTCTGTATGATGTCTCCCTGATCTTCTGTCTGTTTGTATCTTGGCCATTTCTCTCATCATCTTTTTTCTCTCTAGAAACAAAAGGTGTGAAAATCACCATTTTTTATCTAGCTGTACTTTTACATTTGGAGTTTAAGCATTTCAGTCTTAACAGGGAAGTTATTGTTGCATCATTTAGTGCTTAACACCAATCTGCCAAATTTATTTGCTTTGTCATTGTCCTAAAATAAGTACTGTATGCCGTTTTACCACATTTCACAGAAATTGTTCCTCATATAAAACAACTCATTGTGTTTCCTTAGGAAACAAATAAGGTTATATATTCAAATAATCATTGAAATGTCACAGCCGTATTTATATATTCAATGATGGAATGGCCAGCCGACATAATTCCTTATCATCTCTGTTTGAGTATAGTGAGTTCATGCAGCACTTGCACCCACACCACTAAGTCCTCCATTATTCAGTATTCATACGTCTTTTGAAGATTGGCTGCAGAGCATGATCACTTTTTTCTTCTCTTGCTTTCTTACCTATCAGTCGTTCAATTCCATTCAGAGACATTCATAAGTAGAATTAGAATTACCTTTAAAAAGTCAGATCTAGTATTTTGATGTCCTTTGGTGTTTAGTATACTAAGAAGAGCAGAGGATAGGGCCATCCTGGCTATCTTTTTGTTTAGTTGATGTGTTCATTTGTTTGTTTGGTATATGAACGAGAGCAGCCTTCCACCTCTGTGTTTAGAATTTTTAAATAAGGAACAGAATCACTAATGAAACTCATAGTGATGTAAAACAGAAAAATTCCCTTTTCTGTCTTTATATGTGCCACCCATAAATGTATGGACTAGAATTAATCCCTACCCTATTCCTTTTCTGCTGTTTGCAGTATCAAGTAGGACACATGAAGTATCGCAAATAATTTAGACACTCTAAAGCAATAGATATTTTAATGTCATTTTGAGGTTTAAGATTCATGCACCCGAGGTTTCTAAGCACGTATGATACAATCATGTATTTCTAAATCATTATCTAAAGTTTATAGTGTGCCTATGAAGAAAATAAGAGAGAATGTAAAACTTATGTCTTGAAAAATATAAACGCTGACTCAATAATGAGATTCAATCCTGAAGAGCATTTCTTATCCGTAAGACACGTAACAGTTTTGGAATAGCTAGCCTATAACAAAACAGTAGTTCACAAATAGCCCACTTTTTTCGTTTTGAAGATTCGTGAATTTTTTTAAATATTTTTTTTCTTTTTCCTCACATGCGTCTGTTTATATAACTTACCACACGATCTAGCATTGCAGAACCACCGGGAGTGTTATCAAAAACTATGAGGATCTGGAGATCAATGAAATAGTCTTTTGCCTCAAGTATCATCTCCAATTGCTACAGTACTTGGCTTTCCATGTCTGCAGATTCATTCTATTGTGTTAGCACAATATTTCAACATCTTTTGGAGTTTCCTCTGAAATGAAAACCCCTAAGGGATAGTAATTTCGTGTTCTTTATTAACATCGTAGGTAAATTAATTGGTCTAAAATAGCTTTCCAGTAACAACTAATTCAAATCACTCACCTAAAGGAATGGACCCTGGACAATCAACTTTTATTGGTTGGGGACAAAGATGTGTGGATCGTAGAAAGTGGTGGTCTAAGCTTTGTATCACTGTTGAGGAGGGAAGGTCAGAGTAGGACTTTGTACTAGGATATTAGAAATCACTCCGAAGTTTCTGGGAAGAGAAGAATAGTGAGAATCAAAGAGTACGTGTCAGAGGCCGCTCGTTGCATGCCCAACATCCATTTCCCTTCTTCTCTAATAAAAGAAACATGAGCTCAGCTAAATGACTGTTTGCCAGCTTGGGTCTGGGTGTGCTCATGTGGCTAACTTCAGGCTAATGAGGAGTAAGCAGAAGTGTGTGAGACTTCAGAGAAGGTTGTTTCAAAGGAGCTGATTTAGCTGGAAAGTTTACACAATTTTTTTTTTTTTTTTGCTTTTGTCTCTTTCTCCTTATCCAACCTGCCTGGAATGGAGGTGATGACTGCTCTTTTTATTTGCTTCTTAGGGCAAAGGTGGCTTTGAGTATAGAAGCCAAATGTTAAGGATAATGGGTTACAAGGATAGAGGATTTTGAGTCCCTAATGACCGCAGCATCTCCATGCTAGTGCTGGACTGGTTAATTCTGGATCTGTCTTTGATGAGCGGTAACTGCGGTTCTGTTACAAGTAGTAAATGGATTCCTATCAGGTATGAAAGGAAAACAAGAGACCTCCTGGAAAGCAACTTCTCACACCTTGTCTTTTTCTTAAAGCCAATCCTGATTGGGAGGGTCTATTTTTACAAAATGAATCCAACTTTCTGCTAAAGAGTATGTAACTAGCAAAATCAAAAGTTTAGAAATGTTATTAAAGTGTCATCTCATTAAGCCCCCAAATGCTGTTTTAAAATACCATGATACAGGAGTAAATGGATTTGCATTTTTCCATTCATCAAACAATGTCTGATCCCTAAGAATAGCCAAGTATTATTAGGGGGCATGTCAAGTAGGAAGTATTTGTTAAAACATAAATATATTGTTTTGTTGGGTTTATATTCTATTTAGAAAAATAGATTGACACACTTCTTAATATCTTCATGAAATCAATGTCTTAATTGCTAGTTTTTTCTTTCCACTATCAACACTTTTTATCAATAAAATGTATTTTTAATTTATGAAAAAATGTGATTGCTTCTTAAAAAATTCAGTGTTTCCATCAAAGATAATTTGGCATGCTTACTAATGCTACCTTTGAGATCAAGAAGATGGAGTAATTGTTTTGATTTTTCAGAAGCCATTATTTTTTTATGACAACCTTCTTACATATAACACGAGATTTAAAATATGTGGATAGATGTTAGACTTATGTCTAATAAGGGCTTTTTGAAAGTAAACAGGTAACATATTTAAAAGCATTTTTATTCCTGTATTTTAATTGCAAGATTCAGATGATCTTAATAATGTCATTGTTTGTAAAGTAACAATTTTTTACTTTGTAATGGACAGAATTTTCAGACAGATTATATATACATATTTTCTTATGATGAATTTGTGTAATCTAATCTAACAAACATTATGAAGATAATATAATCATAGCGTAGATTTTATCTCGTACTCTTCTTTTTCACTTAAAATATTTAGGGACTTTTTTTTTCCTTAAAGATTGGCACCTGAGCTAAAATCTGTTGCCAATCTTCTTTTTTTTTTTTTTCCTTCTTCGTCTTCTCCCCAAAACCCCTCAGTACATAGTTGTCTATTCTAGTTGTAGGTCCTTCTGGCTCTGCAATGTGGGTCACAGCCTCAGCATGGCTTGATGAATGTTGCCAGGTCCATGCCCAGGATCTGAACCAGCGAAACCCTGGGCCACCGAAGCAGGTCTTGTGAACTTAACCACTCGGCCACAGGGCTGGCCCCCATTTAAGCACTTTTTTTAATGTCATCACACATATGTCATAATTTAGTGATTTTAGTGGTGGGAAGCACTCTACCAACTTAATAAAACATAGATGCTGAACCCTTTACACAGTGTTTGGTATTAAGATTATTTCCAATCTGTTACTCTCTTGCTTACAGAAATAACAGTGTTAATGAGCATCTCCATACACTTTGTGTGTTTTACTTCTGTAAATTATATTTTTGGGTAATGAGAGCATTGACAAATTAGTGTACCTCCAGAGGAGAGCATCTATAAAATTAAAGGCTGTGGGAAGCACGCTTATGATAACTAGTTTTAGAACACAAGAATACTAATCCTAGAATAAGAGAAGTGTTAACTTACAGGAGAGGATTATTGTCTTCCAATACCTAAAGAGGTCTCCTCTTAGAAAAGGATTCATATACTTTATTGTCTCAAAAAGAGTTTTTTAAATCAACTGAGTAGGAGTTTTAAAAGAGATTTCTGTACATCATAAAGAGAGTTTTCTAAAAGTAAAATGACCAACCAAGAATATTATGGTAAATCTTGAAAGCAGAGATAACACTTATTTGTTTCTTAAAATGTACTGGACATTGTACTGAAAATTTTATACAGAATTTCATTAACACTGCACAGATACACAGCAGGGTGATTTCTCTTAATTAACCTCCAATTATCACACTGCCTGACTCGTCTCTACCTTCTAATAAAAAATGTATTGAGGGGCTGGCCCCGTGGCCGAATGGTTAAGTTCGCACGCTCCGCTGCAGGTGGCCCAGTGTTTCGTCAGTTCGAATCCTGGGCGTGGACATGGCACTGCTCATCAAGCCATGCTGAGGTGGTGTCCCACATGCTGCAACTAGAAGGACCAAAAACTAAGAATATACAAGTATGTACTGGGGGGCTTTGGGGAGAAAAAGGAAAAAAATAAAATCTTTAAAAAAAAAATGTATTGACTGATGTCCTTGGAACAACACGTATTTATGACTAATAATTCTTTTATTTCTCTTATGTCTGCATAACTAAATTGTGGGTTTACTAAGAGTTTTATTTATTCACAAAATGATCTGCCAATTCATGTTATTTCCATTAAATCATAAGACAATACAATATTTGTATGTACACATAAATAAATTTTTAATGAAAGTCGAATGCTTTGAAATTATTCCATAATGGCAAATATCTAAGCAAATTGTGAGACAACTATAAAATATTGGGAAAAAAATCTTTACTTAAGTTGTTCTTTCAGAAGAAATTGGTACTTCAAAAAAAAAATGAATTCTCTCAGAAGAAATTGAAGCTAAAAATTATAAGTGAGTGTGGTTTATGCAAGAACTACTACCTGGGATTCCAATCAATTTTTCCCTATTTAATGTATATTCTTAGTTATGCATCAAAATAATTTTCAGTGTGAATAAATGTGGATATGTACACTTTGTCAATAAAATGTTTAAGGAATAGCTATATCATTCTCTTGTATCCCATTCTAATCAACACTTTGCTTAAGAATTCATTGTGCATCCTGATTTGGGGGACTTCTATGTACCTTTATTCTGTGCTGCATCTCCTATTTCTCAAATCTGTTGAATTATTCTTTCTTTGTTTATTTCTTCATTTTTGTAAACCAAATTCTCCCTTAAATTCTCTATCAGGGGCATTTGAAAGACCCTTTGGCTAAAAATGAGAATATCCTATTCCTTATCTTGGTTGATAGTTAACTGGATATAGAATTCTTCATTGAAAATAATTTTCTTTTAGAATTTTTAAGGCATTTCTCTAGTATTGTCTAGGTGCCAGTGTTACTATTGAGAAAGTTGAAGCCATTTCATTGCTGATCTTTTAGATGTGATCAATTCCATTCTCCTATGATACTCTTATGCTATTCTCCTTATTCCCAGTGTTCTGAAAATTCACAATGATGTGAATTTCTATGACTCTGTTTTCATACCATTTGCTGGGGATTTTTGGAACCTCTCAATCTGGATCTCATATCTTTCAGTCATGGGAAACTTCATGAAATATTTTGATGATGACAGTCCGATCTATATTTTCTAAATTTCTCTTTATTGAACTACAGTCATGTCACTTAATGACTGGGATACATTCTGAGAAATGTTTCCTTAGGCGATTTCATCATTGTGCACATATCACAGAGTGTACTTACACAAACCTGGATGGTACGGTCTCCTCTACATTTAGGCTATGTGCTACTAATCTTATGGGACCACTGTTGTATGTGGTCCCTCGTTGACTTAAATGTTGTTATGCGGAGCGTGACTGTGCTTTTATCTAGAAGCCGAACCTCCTGGGCTTGTCCTCTAATCTTGCATATTTTTCTTATATTTTGCATTTCTTTGAAGATATTTATTGTAAATTCTGAGAAATTTTCTCAGTTCATTTTCCGTTTCTATTAAGTTTTCATTTTGTAGCATATTTATTTCCAATAGCTCCTGTTGTCTTTTCTTTTGTAGCTTCCTGCAATATTCTCTCTCTCTCTCTTTCTCTCAATAATCATGATAGAATTCTTTTTAAAAATTTCTTCTTCCTGCACATTCTTTGTTGCCCCCTAGGTTTTTGTTGTGGTTGTGTTGTTGTTTTCTTTGGTTCTGTTTGTATGCATTGTTCTTTATCTTCCACATTAACTTTCCCTTGGTATTAGATAATTTTTTGTTGTTGTTATCTAGACATGATTGAGTGGAAAACTCAAAATCTGAAATAAATCTAAAATCACAAGAGTTGGATATGTTGATTTTGAGCTTCTCTGAAGATGACCTTGGTGGGCTATTTATTGGGAAAATATAGTCTCTATTACCTTGTGTTCTTCTTTCCTGGAATGGTCAGATTTCCCAAAGGACAGTATTTCAGTCTTTTCCCTGGAGGATGAAATATGGCTGGCACCATTCTAGAAGCCAAGTGGGTGAACCAAGCTGAAGGTTTTAGAATATTGCATTCCTTTAGCATGTGTCCTTTATTTCTCATGTTTTGATGTGATATCTCAGTCCCCCAGTCCAGAGACCCTCTATTTTAGCTTCTCCAAAGAGAAAATCTCCAGGATTCTGCCAACGTGAAATAGAGGTAGCCGGGAGCTTGGAGAGGTGCAGATGTTTAGTAATCTAAGTGCTTCTCAAGTAGCTTTCACCCACATCTCTTCATCCAGCATCCTCTTTACACCAAGTTCCTAAGGTTCCTGGAGCTGCCAATTCCCAGACCTTTTGAGGAATCTTCCATCTACATTGAGTTGTTCCTCAGCTTTCTCCCCTGCCAGATAAGGAAACAACTATCTCAGGCACGCTATCTACCTGCTTTCAAGTTTCCAGAATTTTGTTGCTGTTTCTCTTTTGCTGCTCTCTCATATATGTGCTTTATGCATTTTTTTAAAGAATTCATTTGATGTAGTTTATGTAGTTTTTAAAAAGAGAGCAAAATTAAAAGTGGTCAACCATCTTAATACAGAAATAGCTGATTTACATTTTAATAAGTTAGCATTGGTAACTATGTGAAAATTGGATTATAAGGAGACAAGAGTGGAAGCAGGGCGTCAGTTATAGGGTATTTTAGGAGTCAGCGAAAGAGAGAATAATGGCTTGAGCAAGGTGGTAGCAGTGAAGACAAAGTGAATAGTTTCAAACACATTTTGGAGATAGCTCCAGACTTGCTGATAAATATTGGGAGTGAAAGAGATTCTCAGGGTTTTTAATTTAATCAACTGTGTGAGTATTACTGTTTTTTCTAAAATGGGAAAGAATATAGTAAGAACATGGTGAGGATATAGATCAAAAATTCTGTTTTGGATATTTTCTATTGTGATGCCTGTTAGAGATTCAATAATGATGTCAAATGAATATTAGAGTCAAGAGTTCAAGATTGAGAGGTCAGAGCTGGAAGTATATATTTGATTGCCATCAGCCTATCAAAGGTATTTAAAGCCTTGAAGCTTCTTGAGATCACCTTTGACAAAGAGAGTCCAGCAAATAAAAGTTCTAGGAGCAAGATCTTAGACCTCCAAGCTTTAAAGGTAAGGACAAAGATGAGAAGAAAGCAAGGAGAATGGAAAAGTGGTTAGTGAGAGAAAGAGAAAACCTTGGAAGCCCAAGGAAGAAGTGCTTAAAAAAGTAGGGAATGTTGATTCTGTTGGAAGATGCTGACAGGCCAAGTAAAGTGAGGGCAAAAAGTGAGTATTGGATTTGACAACTTGGAAATGATTGTTACCTTTGATCAGTATAGTGGAGAGGATAGAAGCTTGACTGGAAGGGTTTGAGTATAGAATTTGTGATTATAAGAAGACACTTAACACAGACATCTCTTTTCAATAAAAGGGAACTAGAAAAAGAGTTGACAGCAAAAGCAGCATGTGGAATCAAATGATGGATTTTTTAAAAGATATTGTTTAGTATGTCTGTAGAGATACTGAAATCATCTTAATATTTAGGAAAATATGTTTATATCCATGTATGTTATAACCATGGAACCATGTACTATATGGTTATAATATTTCAGAGAAAATATAACATTAAATTATATAATCAAATATGCCGATTATGTATTTCTATGCATAGTTGCTATTTTTATGACAATAGCTGAAAAAGCAGAGTCTATGAAATCCTGGAATAATGCAATGTTTCCTTTCTATTTATTGGCAACTGTTCTTTATACTCCTGAGCACCTGCTAGACTGCCTTATTATTTTTTTCAAATGGATTACATCATTATTTACATCCTATCATCTCACTTCTATTTTGGAAAATAATGAGCTGAAGCTGTGCTTTGCATTCTAACAGAGTGGCTAGAATTGATTTAGGTAACCCTTCTACATTATCGTAATGCATAGCAGACCATGAGTTTATTATTGCCTAATTTTTTAAACAGAAAGTCCTGAAGACGTCTAATTTGCCTGTGGTTCAGGACTGTTCATTGGAACCTATTGCTATTGCTTCACGGGGATTACTGAAGGTTGGATCAAAACCGCAGAGTAATATGCACATAATATTCTCCTGGGTTGCTGTGAGCTGCAAAGGCTGCTGCTTATGTGCAGGATTATTTAAACACAGAACATTTGCCTTGAGCTATATAATTGGCAGTATAGAAAAATAAAAACTGGGGATAGGATTGGGGGTGGTGATGGTTTGGGAAACTCCAGAATTGTTTGTTGGGTAAAAAGTTTTAAATAGAGAACTTACAGCGAAATATGAATTTCAGGTTGTCAAAAAATGTTTTACCTGTAAACTAGTTTGTTTTTTTTTTAAGAAAACTACTTAATAGCTGGCCACCTAGCTCACAGGATAACTTCAGAGCAGCACTCATGTCATGATGAGGCGAATGGGGCCTCCCAGTGCTGGTCAGCACACACCTGACGTGGGTGTGATGGTCAGTGTCTGAAGGAATTGGATCTCAAACTCTTTAACTCAAAGAGAAGCAGTCTCTGCCAAACTAAAAGAAATAATGCAGAATGTGATGTTAGAATTAAAAGATTTTATAACCACATGATTTGTTCCAATTAACGAATTAATCTATAGGAAGTGCAGAATATTAGAATGAAAGAAGTATCCATATCTACCACTCAGAGACATTTTTGGTTATAACAATAATGATGATCATAGTGTATATGATATCTATCTTATTTTTCAACTACGACATAATCATTTTCCAGTGTTAGTATAGCTATTATCATTACTTTAAATGATTTTAGCTTATCAAATGGAATAAATTTTGATTACTTAGCCATTTGCATATTATCAGACATTATATTTGTTTTCTCACTTTTAGTTCTAATAAATAATTCTGTAAAGACTCTTCATTGATAAAGAGATTTCCCCTAGAAATTAGAATACTGGGCCAAGACAATGAACGATTTAAATATTTTTGATACACATTGCAAAATTATATACCAAAGGTGATGTACAGTGTACATTTTCATCAGTTGTATATGGAAATGCTATCTCAGCAAAACTTCACTAGCAATGAGGATTATTGCTTTTATTATTGCTAATTATATAGCACAAAATGATATATTCTTTTCAAATTTACTTAGCCTGTATTTGATTACAGGTAAGTTGAATACTTTTTAGTACAGTTGCTTATTGGTCTTAAGTATATATACCATATAAAAGATCTAAGGTGGGGCCAGCCCTGTGGCCGAGCGGTTAAGTTCACCCGCTCTGCTTCGGCTGCACAGGGTTTTGCCGGTTCGGATCCTGGGCGCAGACATGGCACCGCTCATCAGGCCATGCCGAGACGGCATCCCACATGCCACAACCAGAAGGGCCCACAACTAAAAAATACAACTATGCACTGGGGGGATTTGGGGATAAAAAGCAGGAAAAAAAAAAGATTTAAGGCAAAGTTTGAAATCAAATTGAAAGGATTGGCCTTCAGAAAGTCTACAGTACGTGCTTCCTATTTTTAATAAATTCATCTTCTCATTCTATGGTCATAAAATTGCTTTGATTATATAAATAAATCAGCACTCTTCCAAGGTTTTATATTATAGCTGTAGAATATAGAAGTATTTATTATTGTTTATATGTCATTCACATTGATTTAAATTTATTTGATGTATACTAATTGAATATCAAATATTTGACAAAATGTGAGAAAAATCAGAAACATTCTCTTTCTTCATGGAGCATGCATTTTATTGAGGAAGAGAAAAATTAATGGTATACACACGCATAGAAATGAATGTAAAATTTAACTATGATAAGTGGTATGAAGAAGAGGTTTATGGTCTATTGAGAGTATCAAAATAATTGGGTGAACTAACTTAGTCAGGGAGATAAAAGGAGGGATGCTTAAGACGAGAGTTGGAGAAAGAAGTTAACTGCTGAAGAAAGAGGATAAGAGTGTTCTGGGAAATACAAGTTGCATGAGCAAAGGTCCTGTGTCATGTGGGAGCTGGGCACATCTGAGGAATGGAGAGGAGCATGGCGTGAGGAAAAAGAATGAAGAGGCTAAATCACAAAGAGTCTTGTAAGTTTTAGATGATGGATTTTGAACTAGATGTGTATTTGAAAATTATATCATAAAATTAATACAGTTGATCTTCACTATTCATTTATTCTTTGTTTCTGAATTAGCCTATTCACTAAAGTTGTTTGTAACTTCAAAATCTACACTTGGGGCTCTTTTACTGACATTCACAGACATGTGTATGTATACAGCAGAGAAGATTTTAAATTGCCCACACACGCATTGCCAGCTGAGGTGGAACCACCCTATCTCATTGTTTTGGCTTTCGTATTATCAAGTGTCCTTATCCTGATTTATTTAGTGCCACATTATTTGCATTTTTTGTGCTTTTTTGGGTTTCTTGGTTTAAAATGATCCCCAAGTTTAGTGCCAAGCACTGCCTATATTCCTAAGCACAAACAGGCTGTGACGCGACTTTCAGAGCAAATGTGCGTTAGATAAGCTTTGTTCAGACATGAGATATAGTGTTGTTAGCTATGAGATCAATGGTAATCAATCAACACTATGTATTAAATAAGGTGTCTTTAAACAGGAACACACATAAAACAAACTTATAGTTGGACTGGTGGATGAAATGTGATGGGAGGCTCACACAAACCTAATCCTTTATTTCCCCTAGGAGCAGTGATGCAGGATTCACAAAATCAGTGTTCATGCCAAAGTTATAGGACAGAACTCTTGCTGGTAAAAGGAAGAGACTGTATTCGTTGAAAGTAATAAGAAGAGCTAACATTTATTGTGCTTATGCATGTATTAACTCTTTGACCCTTCCACCAACATATGAAGTTGGTAATATTGTTATTATCATTACACTCTATGATTTAAATGAAGAAAGCTAGGATAGATACTGCCCAAGGTTAACAGCAGTAACAGCAACAGTAGCAACTGCAACAACAAAATTCCACTGTTAACAAAATATCTCCCCTTTTCTTTATGTCATTTGATTCCTACACACTTCTCTGAGGTCGATAAGGGACATAATCTTCCTCCTAATTGAGCAGGGAGGAAGCCAAAGCTTAGAGAATTTAATTGCCGAAGGTCTTGCCGCCACCACAGCTCATCTTGTGCAGTGTTCTTTTCACACTGTCTGCACTTCATGGAGTAAAGATGTGAGCAACATGGAACACACACCCATGTTACTGCATAGTGTGCTTTATTCTGGAGACCTTAAAAAAGGACCTTAAAAGAGGAAATGCTTAGCCTTCTATCCACAGGGAAAGGAAAAATAATGAAGAAATTTTTGACTAAAATGTATCTATTATTTAGGCAAAATTTAGTACCACAAAGTGTTTTCTTATACTCACAATAGTTTCCCTTTTGGTAAAAATCATACATCTTTATCCAAAATCTATCAACATGTCTGAAATAAAAGGTGAAGAGCTTGACTGGAACAACAAATTATTGTCTAAAAGTAAGTTCCTCTGATATATTTAATATCTTCTTAATAAATGGCCATGAAGAATGTCTGAACAGGCCTCAATTATAGTTACCTTTGATGTTGAGATATTTGGCTACACTTTTCTCATTATAATAATAAGATTATTCCCTTTAAATTAGAATAAAACTCAATTACTACTCTTTTTTATAACAGAGCGATTCCAATGAAATAATTATCTTCTAGATTATAAAATTTACATTTTTGAATTTACTAATTATAGTAAATAATCTGAGGACACAAATTCAGCTGCTTAATAAATATTTTCTCAATTTAAAATCTATTAAGAACCCCTATTATGCTAAGTGACAAAATAACAACCTCAGTTCATTTATGGTTTACCTTTCTCTTCAGGATCACATATAAATTCTAGAGGTTTACAAATCTCCAAGTTATTATATTTTGGGGGTTCACCTGAATCTCAGTGTCATATACTCATGCTGATATCCCCCAGAAGTTCCTGGTTCCTTCTGATTTGTGACATCACCCCTGCAGATCACAGACTTGTAAGGCCTAGCTTTCTTCGAGCTCTTGGATGTCTGGGGATTGTTCTGCTGCTTCCTTGTCACACTGCTCTAAACAAAAGTATGTGGGGTGCCACAATGTATTTCCATATATTTCTACGCCATTCTCAGTTACACAGGTTCATGCTGTTGCTCCTGGGTCACACTGGGCTACAGTGCGGAAGCAAAGAAGCTTCCTTGGTTGGGAAGCCTAGGCTATATATATGGTTTGGATATACCATGTGGACATGCTCCCTAGGGAACTTGCAGACCCCCAGATGCTCTAATTTCCCAAACGTGCCAGATATCCAGGCAGTTTTATTTCCCATCCCCGACTTCTCTCCCCTCACCTCTCTCCCACACACGGTATGAGGGAAGGTTTGTTGTTTCTTTTATATCAAAGACCTTCTGAATCTATACATTCCTTACCTCCTTTCTGACTCTTCCACTCTCCTAAAACATGGCATCTTTAGCTCCTTTCTAGGTGGGAAAGTCTCCTTCTAACTTATGACATATTTGTATTCCCTGAATCCCTTTAGATATTCGCAATTCCAAAAACACTAGTGTTAAAACTTCATAGGATTTTCTGTGTGTGTTTGCTTGCTTGCTCATTCATTTATTTATTGTGCTACAACGTTTCTTCCCTGAGGCAGTGAATGGCTTAAGAAAGCTTAAGACAGTTTGATTGTTTGAATGGAAAGGAAAAATAGCACCCAAATCATTGGTTAGTATTTGAAAACTGCTGCACACAGCATAGTATCATTTTAATGTACATTGGACCATAGTACATAAAACTGAACTGTGATGAAATATGGTCATTTTATGAAGTTATATGGAAGCTTATACACAAAATAATTATTCATTTTCTGGGGAACTATTGTCAACCGATAGGAATACCATGGATGTACACACTTGTTTTCAGCCAAACAGCTCCGTTCCCCGTTCCGAATGACATATCTTTAAATATTAAACATAATTTCTTATGGATATTTCTTTAATATATTGTTGGACTTCTTTAACAAAACATACTAGCTAAACATTTAACATATTACAAACTGTTCTAACTGAAGACCATTGTCTGGTAAAATCTATCAAATGTAAGTTTGAAAAAAGAATTAACTGATATTTCTATGGACCCAGAGTTAGATAATATTAAAAACAGGAATATTTGGAAACTTAAAAAGAATAGTCTCATTTTATTTTTGTATACTGCTATCTGATAATTTTATAAATTAGGAAAATAAAATCTTCAAAGTATAGGAATGTATCTCTAAACAGAAATTTTCCTTCATTTCCACATTAAGTAACTGCAAATTGTGAGTCACTCCTTTTGGAGGTGATTTTTAAAATGGGAATTGGGTTGTCAGAATAGAAAAAGGGCATAAAGCTAGTAGCACAACAGGAATAGAAGTTTCTGCAATTAGCCTTGGGAGAAAGGAAGAAGTTTTCAGAAAGTCAAAATGAATATGCGTACCACAGTCCTAGGCTTGTTTTAGAAGAGAGCTGAAATGTACCAAAAAAGTAACAAGTCCAATTCTGTGCAAATCTCTTTATTTGGGATGCAGTAAGTAAGTGGAAGTCTCAAGAAATATCAAAGGGGCTCTATTATAAATAGATTAAATTAAACTAAAACCTCCAAGATCAGGATACTGCAAAAATAGAATTGTATTAGCCTTTTGGTTAAAGGTCTGGATGCTGGGGGTCAGGAGGTGGGAACAATTTTACCTGCAGCAAAGCAGTATCTGTTTATAAGTACCTCACTGAAATGTTAGGGAGTTTCAAGATCAACCACTGACAATTGGGCATTTTCAATAATGACTAATTTGAGTTTCATACCATGTAATTTAAATTTCATATCTATTTTTTGAATGTGTGTATGTAATAAAAAGACACTTAAGGATAGAGATTTGAGAGTTTCCTTTCAACATTGGGCTCCCATTTGTGTTTTATATTTAATATTTCAAATCCTTTAGCTAGGTATTCAAATCAAGCTCTCATACTCTCACAGTTGAGAAAAGACAGCAATGTGGTTTTATCTAATCAGTTGGTCTTTGTACCAACTGCGAAAATTTCCACTTTCAATGCATTATTAAAAATACATATTTAATAGTGAATATATTAGTAAAATTATTAAATTATTTAAAAATATACATATATACTGTTTACCCTCACTAAAAAGCTTACTGGAAAAATCTTAAGTAGGAACCTATAACAATGCTGATCATTGTATTCGGATATTTGTTTAATCCAAACTCTAATAGAGGTACATTACATTAAAATGTAAGTGAATTATTTTAAATGATAATATACTTGAATTTCACAAGTATGTGAAAGTGAGAAATCAGATTTCTTGGTAGACAATGACTGTCTTTAATTTTGAGTGAAAAAAAGCCTCCACTGATGTATGAATGTGCTAAATTACCCTCATGTGTTATAACTACTCCTACCCATGTCCTGATGCTTCCTGTTTAGAGTTTCATCTATCAAGGATGGAAAAATAAGAAATATACAATTAGAAGTTATTTCTATTTCCTATATTAAATTTTAAAAAAGAGAGAGAAATGAAAAGAACTCTGTGAAAAGCACTTCTTTATCCTGCTAAAGAAATATATATTTGTTAAAAGGTAAACTGAGGCACATTAACATTTTTTTCAAGAGTTTATTTGAGCAAAACATTGATTTGAATTGGGCAGCACCAAACTGGAGGTGGTTAGGGGTGCTCCACCATCAGGAGCTAGGGGAAAGTTTTTATATAGAAGACACAGAAGCAAAGCAAGGAAATTATTTGATTGGCTATGATTTATTGCCTTATTTGAGAAAGCTTCGTTGGCTGTTTGTTATTGGCTGTTCTTAAGTTTCATTTTCTTAGATTCCAGTGTATTAACTCTGGCTTAGGTTTTGGGTTGTTTACGTAGGCTCCCAAGGCACTACAGCCACCTCAGTCTAATGGCCCTCTTATCTGATTACTTTGACTATCCCATTATTGGCATAAAAGATAATTTAGCACTCTCAATTAACCAATGTTTAACATGACTAAATTTTTCTTTGTTAAAAGCATTACTATGAGCATCTTGTACATACATCTTAACTTTTTGTCCAATACTTCTCCAATAATCTTTATTGGATAAATTTCTGGTGTTAGAAATATCATACCAACAAGTCAATACTTGTGAACTTTACAAATACATTTCCAGAAAGCAATCAAGTCAACATAAAGCACTGGGATATCATTTTATTCAATTGCTGCCAAAATGATGCGCAAAAAACACAACTTGGTGTTTTAAGCTGGCATTTTTAAAACTTTTCATTAAGGCTGAGTATTATTTCATATTTTTATTGATCACATGTGTTTCCTCTTTTGTAAGTTATCTATTTATGTCTTTGCCTACTTTTTTTGGATAATTCCTTTTTTTCTCGCTTATATGTGACAGACGTTTAAAAAGTAAAGGTATTAACTTATTTTTGTCCTAACTATTATATCAAATGTTTCTCAATTTGCCATTTGTGTTTTTATTGACTGTGTGTATGTATATGTATGGTGGGGGAGGCACTGGCCTGCATTTTCTTTGCTGTATATAAGTTTTAAATGTTCATGTAGACACATCTTCCTTTACCTTTATGATACCAAGTTTTGGTATTCTGATAAAAAGGTAGTTTTACATCTAAATATTTAAAAAATCATATTTAATATTTTCCATAATACTGGCATTTTGTTATTTCATATGTAGAAATAATTGATCCATCATAAGATTATTATTGAACACTATGAAAATTTTATAGGTTTTCTTTTTCAAATTGAGAGCTGATTTTTCTTGGTTTGAAAATATCCTTATAATTAATCCAAAAATAACTAAAAGCTTCACCTAGCATAATCACAACACAATATCACACTCAAGGAAATGTGAGAGTAAATCCATCCATTCCTCTTGAATTTTGCAGTGATCGTTACAGAATGTTCAACTTGCAACCCAGAGCATCGCTTCTTAAAAGCCCCTCGTTGCCTTTTCCTTGTTGCTGTTGATATTTCTCCCATCCTCCCAGCTGTACCATCTTTGTATTCTTGGCACAAATTATACAGTGATTTGCTAATAATTAATTTCAGTTTTTGTATACATAATCTGCGTTATTGCCCATAAAAATCATTTTGTTTACACAGTAACAGAATACATTTTAACATAATCACATAAAACAAATAATAACATAATCCATTAATTTCCTCCTAATTACTATTAGATTTGTTTTTAAAATCTTAAGAAATATTCAACATAATTGGCAACATTTAATGACTTGCTTGCAATATATTCAGAGAGGCCTAGCCTTGATTATTGTAAGCTAGCAATGTCATTATTTATCAAATATGAAGCAAGTTTGAATTTTTTGCTAGAATGAAAATTCATAAAGAATATTCTTAATCTTGATTTTCTTTAGGTAAAGAAAAATCCCCCATCCCAATCAAATTAAGATATTTCAATAAACTGATAAATACTAACACAGGGATGAATGAATGAAAAGATGTTTTGTTACTTGAAATCTTAATTCTATTTATAATGCTTATCTTATTAATTTTATCATATGTATTTAGAATATGTATTGTAATATTTTTTGAAAACATTTAAGGGAAGATGTCACTGTGAGTAAAACAAAAATAATGCCCTAAATATCTTTATTACCAATTTCCTTTCTCTCAGTTGGCATTATACACTGTTAAAAAGTCCTATTTCTTGTTAGTCTGTTAAATTATGTTCGATTCGTGAAAGCTCTCTAGATTAATTCTCTCTGTGTTTTTTAAAAGTTATTTTAAGTCAGGTGGTTTTTTGCTTCTAAAGCAATATTTACCTCCAGCTCATCGTCCTCATCTGCCTGAAAATTTTCATACATCAAATCTCCAGGTAACTATTCTTGGTCATAGTGCTACTAGTTAATCATTCAGTGACTGGTATGGGTTATATATGACTCTAGATCTATTTCACTCAAAATTGAAAACTACTTTTTAAGTGTGACAAAAAGCCTGAAAGAGGTGACAGATTTGTTTTCTGACATACGTGACATTAAGTTAATTCATAAAATGCATACATACAGAATTTATGAGGGTTATTTTACAATCCTCATATGTGAAATTGACCACTAAATCTGAAAAATGAGAATGATCTTTCAAATATTCGAATTTATTATAACCTAGGTGTAAAAAGTAACTCCAAAACTTCCCATTTGACCTGTGTTCTGCATTTTCATCAGTATATGGTGAACAATGACTTCTGAATAAACTTTGGGAAATTGAATATAATGGGAATTAAAAAAGAAAAGTGAATAACTCTCTCTTAGAAAGAAAAAATCTAAGCTGAGAACTGAAATTTACTCATTTAAGTGGAAAAATGCTCTAGCATATATCAAATAGCTTTTAGCCCACGAAGAAAACTAGCAGGAATGACTGTTGTTAGTATCCGAGGGAAATACCAACATAGCACTGTATTATAGCTATATTTAAATGTTCCGTTTCAGACGTTTTCATTTTCAGAAATGCTTGAAGGCTGAATTTTTAGTTTGTGATTTTGGTTTTCTTCTGTACTATTCTTTCTCACTATCACTTCTAAATTTACTCATTTATTTTATTTTCAGTTATCTGTGACTACAAGCCCCCAGATTTCCTGTGATAAGAATGAATTTGTAAGGCATTTGAATTTAAAATTTTTAAATCCTAAGCAGATAATTAAGTTATTCTGTAGAAATATTTGTTTATTACATACATTTATCTATTGTCTGCATTATAAGCATTTAAATAGCAAGTATTAAAAAACACAAAAATTTCTACTCATCTTATTGTGAGATTAGATATGATAAGGTGATGGTTAGTTTTATGTGTCAGCTGGACTGGGCTAAGGAAAGCCCAGGTAGCTGGTAAAGCAGTATTTCTGAGTGAGTGTTTTTGGAAGAGATTACCATTTGAATCAGCAGACTGAGTAAAGAACTGCTCTCATCAATGTGCTTGGGCATCATTCAGTCTGTTGAGGGCCAGAAAAGAACAAAAAGGCAGAGGAAGGGCTAATTCGCTCACTCTCTTCTTGATCTAGGATTTCCATCTCTTTCTGCCCTTGGACATTAGAGTTACTCCTTCTCAGGCTTTCTGACTCCAGAATTTACACCACATGCACCTCCCCACATCCCAGTTGTCAAGCCTTTGCCCTTAGACTGAATTATCCCACCAACTTCCCTAGTTTTCCAGCTTGAGGACAGGATATTATGGTATATCTCAGACTCCATAATTGCTTGAGCCAATTCCCATAATAAATCTCTTCTTAAATATCTATGTGTCCTATTGGTTCTGTTTTTCTGGAGAACCCTGACTAGTAGAGATACCATTTAGACTATTGAATCATATGAATGATTTGATCAAAGGCATAGGCTCTCAGACCTGCAATATGCCTGTGTCCAAGAAATCGTCATATTGTATATAATAAAGACTAGAAAATATAGGATAGGATTTATGGGTAGTCTCTTTGGAGTGAAAGATTTCTTGTTACTTTCTGTTCATTGTTATCGCATGTGATAATAATTTCTTTTTATAATCATCTGAGTAATTCATTCAAAAACCCTTATCTTTTCTCCATCTGGGTCACAATTGGATTCTTTCTTCATGTTTATAGCAGATTGTCAATGCTGGAATGAGTCTTGTTTAGGTGGTTCCAGATGGTTAATTCCTTTATTTCTACAAAATGTTGTGACAATTCTGTGAGGTTTGTTTTTTTGGAGTTTGAGTTCTGAAATGTGGAGGAAAGAGACATTAGACCTTAGAGGCATACCAGATCAAAAACAAACACACAAACAAACAAACAAAAAGAAGATTCCAGAGACTCACGTTATGATTAGCACATTCATGGTGAGGCGTAAGGGACAGGAATTTGCAGTTTCCACACACATACCACATACAAAGCCCATCTTCATAAAATCTGATTTTCTTCATTAAAATGGCAGATTTGTTACTTCAATAATTTCAGAATATTACTTTATACAAAGGAAGTGCTCAATAATTATTAGCATAGATCATAGATCACAAAATTTTGTTCTGACAGGATCATCAGCAATTATTTAAGCCTACTTCTTTATGTTTATCAATAAAGGAATTGGGCCCAGATGAGTGAAGTCATTTGCTAAAGACATCGATGCCAGTTGACTTCTTTGAAGCTTGTTACCTAAGTTTCTCAGCACTAGTCAAGTATACATCAACTAGTCACCATATATATTATATTATTAAAAATGAATGAATAAGAATAACCCAAACAATTATTATTAATAGTCATCAGAAAAGAAGATTAACAAACTAAAAATAAAATATTTTAAAGGAGAAGAAACTCCTATTTGTGTTTTAGGCTTCTTTGAAGTATAACTTCTTAGAAGGGGGGCATTGACTTAGTCAGTTGTCTTTCTAATCATATAGTATGATGGTAACAATGTCAAAGGGCTGGTTTCATCCTTCAGGCATATGTGCTAATTTAGTTCCATACTAAATATCTACAGAATATTTAAGAAATTCTGCTGGTTTAAGCTTATTGCTTCAAGTCTTAGTTTCAAGGTAATGCCTTTTTTTCCATTATTCTCTGTCTCTTTGACTACAGAAAATCTGCTTATTTGTTTCTTTAACTTTGAGAATTTGCTCTTTTTCCTCAGTATTTCACCTTCCAATTATGTCATACAATTCTTTAGTCTAAAAAGAAAAATTCAATCCAGTCAACGTAATTTACCAAAAAGATGCTGCTAACTTCAATAAGAAAACAGTAGGAGGATGAAAATATGAAGAACAGCGAAGTTGAAGTTATGCATATGAAGAAAGAATCAATCCAAGTATATTCAGATCTTTTCAAAAAAGTTCAAATTTAATTTTACTTGAGTTTCTGTGACTGACTCCTTTCTTACAGGTTGATCCTGGGAATTTTTACCCTTTATTAGGCCTGTTTCCAAAGGTTGTTAAAAAATGTTTAGTGTAGACAATTCAGGTGAACAAACTTTAACCCTTCATGAAGCAGATAGTCTCCTTTCAGAGAACTGCAAAATGAGGTGGAGGGCAAGAAGCTTTTACAGGATAAAGAATATTTCTGAGTGGAGCATTTGTAGGGACATGAAAGTGATCTAAGTTTTGGTTTGCTGACATGGCACCTTGGGCAGGAACAGCTCCATCTTGGGCCTAGAAAATTATTTCAAAAGTCCATCTTGATCATCCTCTTGACCATTCAAGCAGTTTGATCAAAAATTTCGGTTTTAGGGAGCTGGGCTGGTGATATAGCAGTTGGGTTCGTGTACTTTGCTTCAGCAGCCTGGTGGTCGTCAGTTTGGATCCCAGGCGTGGACCTATGCACTCCTTATCAAGCCATGATGTGGCAGGTGTCCCACATATAAAGTAGAGGGAGATGGGCACAGATGTTAATTCGGGGCCAATCTTCCTCAAAAAAAAAAAAAAAGCATATTCTTTAAAAAAACATATCGGTTTTAGCATGACCCTTTTTTATCATTGGCTCTTTGAGTCTCAGTGTAGTGTTCACAAGAGACAATGCCAGCTTCCTATTCTTGAAGAAGGTTATTCTTGTTCTCTTTTGTTGTTCAAGTTAGAGAGAAGCAATCTGTGTACTGGTCAATGGCTGTCCATGTACATTTAAAACTTTTGAGAGAATGCAGTGTATCAGGGAAACAATACTAATTATAGCAGTAATACAATGCTTGTGGCTTGGCAAGTGCTCCTAAGCCAGGATCCCCATGACCCAAACCAGCTAGAATCAAAAAAGTCAAGAGATGATCCTGAAGAGGGGGAATACTTCTTTAAGCCAGTTGGCCATGTAACTATGTCGCCACATCCCAAGAAGTGTTTGCCCAGCAAGCTTATTTCAGAGAAATTGAGGCACTGGAAAGCAGGGAGAAGTTTGTAATGGGCAGAACCACAGGCATCACCAGCATGGTAGCAAATTCAACAGGATTTTCAACGGCCTTGGATATACGAACAGTGGCAATATATTTTCAGACCAAGACAAGGCAAAAGATAGACAAAAGGACCATGGAAACCTTCATGCTGTGAGAATTAGAAAAAGGATGGTCAGAGAGGGGAGGAATGGAAAGAAACTCTCTTGATCCAACATCTTACAAGGACCCAGTCTACTCTGATGTTGATTGCTTCTCTTCCCAGTCAATTTGGTTTTGAGGTCTCCTGCATTTACCCAGGACCAGATGACAGGTGGATCTTTCTTCAGTCGTGAAATATACACCCAAGGTTCAACACCTTGTAATTTGGCAACAGTGTCAGTGTCATTTCTTATTTAACAATGCTTCTTATGTAATTTAACATATCAAATAAGCCTAACTAGTTTAACATGTCTCTTTTTGTAAGGAAAGAGAACAAATTTTTTTGAGATTTTTCCTGGGGCCTTGTGAAAAACCTCAAAGTTAGTTCAAAGTCAAAAAGACTTTATCTAGAATTTGATTTTTGTGAAGTTTGCCAAAAAATATCCATTTAACAAGAGTGACAATTAAAGACTTTCAAGGCAAATGCAACGGGTTGTACAGTTGTAAAAAAATCCTTAGCTCATCTAATATGAGAAGACTGGATTTTCTTAAGTAATCAAACACCTGATAAAGACAACATGAAGCATAGTAAATTATTTGGTGTTACACAGAATCTTTGATATACAGGCAGATTACTAAAAAATAAAGAAAAACTGTTGTTTACAATTTCTTATTAAGAGCAGACCAATAAACTAAGAAAACTTTGTCTTTTTACAGAGAGAAAACCAAAATCTAATTTTGTACCAATGTGCTTTTGATATTCAAACTCTTTTTTTTAAAAGTTAAATAAATCCACTCCAATCTTAGCCCACTTGACCACACATGTAGTTCTTTTCCCAAGATACTGTCTCCACAAACCTTCTACAACTTTTTTATATCCATTCAGGTTTTATCCCGTTTTTTTTTTCTTTCTCATTCTGGAACAATCAATTATATTACTTTAGGACAAAATTACTTTTCTTTCTCCCTTCAAAAGAAAATGTCCTCTGTATCTTTCCTTATCTAAAAACCCCATTCTAGTTTCCTTACCTACTTTTCATATACAATTATTTTATTTCAACCTTATTATATCTAAGTAGTTTTAATTGATTACAATTCTTAACCCTTAGACTCCTTAATTACCAGTGAAAGCTAAGTAAACAGTTGTGGATTATCTGTTACACTTGTGTTCTGTGAATTGGAAAATTTATGAATACATTTCATAATTTCTAGAAGTATTTTCCTATTTATAGTAAGTTTTTGAATGTGGCACGAAACATGTTCTTTAGTTCCTCTGTAAAAGGAAGGCAAAAGTGGGTAAACCCATTTTTGGTAATTAATGCTTCAATATTTTATTTTATTTGGAAATGATCTAGATAGTCAATGCATATTCATCATTTAACTTATCTCAGTATAACTTTAAGGCTTCAAATTACCAAAATATTTTGGATGGAAGCTATTGTTTTTGTGGGTTTTTTGCTGAGGAAGATTACCCTTGAGCTGACATCTATTGCCAATCTTCCTTTTTTTTGCTTGAGGGAGATTAGCCTTGAGCTAACACCTGTGCCAGTCTTCATCTATTTCATATGTGGGTCACTGCCACAGCATGGCTGACATGGTGTAGGTCCATGCCAGAGATCCAAACCCGTGAACATGGGCTGCCAAAGTGGAGCGCTCTGAACTTAACCACTCTGCTATGGGGCCAGCCACAGAAACTATTTTTAAGTAGTCATACTGTAAAGTATCACTATTGTTGAAAAGTCCTTTTATAAACTTTTATTTTACATCCATTTAATTTGCTTGTTCTTAACCATTATGTTTAGATTACTCATGAAAATTTCATGAGACATTAAATAGCTAACCATCATCTTAAGTTATCTGTCTTGCTGACAAATTCTGTAACAGAGATAACATGGGCTTACTTGACTTTTAGTAACCTAGGTAGATAAAAGTGTTATATTTAATGCTGATAACTCTAAAAACACCCTTGTTTCAATTAAGCTGACAAATTTAAATTAGCTTTTATTGGCCGAAGATTATCCTAGATCATGTGAACTTGAAAAACATTTGGGTTAGTTTCTATATTTGTGAGAACATACTTGATCTATATAAATGTTTGTCTGTATTTAAGTCAATTAAGTAGAGCTCTTTACAAATTAATCTTGGCAATAGCATCCAGAGGTAGAAAAATCTCATACATCTATAACATATATACATCTATAACATGAATAAACATATGGACAGATGCAAAGAGATCTTACAGCTCTCATTTTAAAATTTTAGCCATGAGGCAAGCACAATAATGTAAAACTCACTAGTCTATAAAAGAACAATTGGGGGCTGGCCTCATGGCTGAGCAGTTAAGTTCACGTGCTCTGCTTCAGCAGCCCAGGGTTTGCTGGTTCAGATCCAGGGCACAGACCTACACACAGGTCATCCAGCCACCCTGAGGTGACATCCCACATAGAAGAACTAGAATGGCTTACAACTAGGATATACAACTATGTGCTTGGGCTTTGGGGAGGAAAAAAAAGAGGAAAATTGGCAACAGATGTTAGCTCAGGACCAATCTTCGTCAACAAAAAGTATACCTTAAAACCAAACAAATTAAAAAAAAAAAAAGAACAGTTGGAACCAATTTGTTTCTGACAGATGGAAGAAGTTAAAGTTACTTGCTAGAATGGCTTAAACTTTTCACTAATATTTGTGGTGAAGATTTTGCAGATATTTATTTACCTAGTTTCCAAATAGATGTTTCCTTTTTTCCTTCTGATAAGAATTACCTCCTTGAGATTTGCATTTCAAAGAGGGCTCTCAGTTCCTAGAAAAGACCTTAGAATATTTACATCTCAAAAGGCACAGGGAAAGAATGACAGTTCCACCAAAAAGGACTTTTATTCCCTAAATCCAGATCTTTGACAATGTCTACAAGCCTTTTGAGATGAATAGGGGAGGTTGATGGGATTGGTAAAAAGGGTAAGGTGGGCTTTTTCCATTCCTGTAAAGATTCAGTTAGTAATACAAGTTGTACAAATTGTCCTCATTTTGTAGGAAAGTTGTTTTTAATTCTTCAAATCATTGGATTGCAACCTGAATGAAAATCAAGGGGCTGGCCCACCCATCCAACTATATTATCTTCATTTTGCTTCTTTATAGCAGGAAGAGGATCTTTAACTAAGACAGAAATCAAAAGATTCCTATATTCTAGATTTAGAGTCTTTTGTCTTTGAAATGTTCTTCTTTTTCTTTGGTTACATAGTTTCATTTAGCTTATGGGAGAAGACCTGAGAAAAAGTTCCTCTCAGGCTCTAAATATCAGCTCTCAATTTGGCCAACTTCCGCTACTTGAAAAACAACAACAAAAAATGTATTCAAATATCGCATCAAGTTTCAGCCAGGACAAACAGTAAATATTCCTGGCAGTGTTGAACAACCTTAAAAGATTCTACCCTCCCAAGATCCAGAGCCACTCCTGAAGATAGCCACAAGAAAGAAAAGCTTCAACAATTCCCCTGAAACCTGGCAAGAGTTGATAGGCCCCTAGTCACAAGTGGAATAAAACCCACATTTCTGTCTGGCCATATTTTTGGGCCCCTAACCTGACAGTTGAGCTACCTACATACATAAGGACTGACAACCTGCATGCCCCAGGCAGGCAGAGAGCTAAGCTAAGTTCTAAGGACACATAATGAGACAAACAAGAAGGCAATAGCTGTCCTTGGGAGACAAATGATCAACAACAAATGGGTATCCCCAAAACAAATTCACAAGAGTCTGAATGTGGAAAGAAAGGCACAGTGTGAAATTTTACCTTGTTTTCTTGACCATGGACTACAGAGATCCAGGAGAGCTGACTCTGGTAAGAATTCTTACCCTTGGCTGGTTTCTGCCAGTTTTCCCAGGATCCCATCTGCAGGCTCTGGAGTGAGTAGGTTTAAAGTGGATAGTGTAAATCTGGTGTCTACCAGACTCTGGCAAGGTTTTCCACTAATTTTAATTTTAGTTTCCCCTTGGCTCTTTAAGGCAATAACTGGTAACAGTTTACTAGAGAATTACTTGTAATCCCCTCAACCCTGCTAGGGGCCCACAAGGGGGCCTTCCTTTGAGGATAGACGTGGGGTGTTCAAGTTGATGTGGAAGGATTTGACTTTGGTTTACCATCTTATAGTCTTAGTAGAAAGGCACTTCAGAAAGAGAGCTAGTAGACTGAGGACTCATGTAAAGGAGGATAGAGGGGAGCTATGTCAGTTTATAGTCTTTTCAGGTACCTCATGTCTTTGCTTTTCATTAGCCTTTGCAATGATTCTTTCAATGAAGCTATTTTGGAATCTTGAACCTTTTGGAGGCTTCTGCATTCCAGTTAAAGTAGGTCCCCCATTTTGTTTGATTTGAGAAACCTTTCTTTCAAGTGTACTTAAATGAATGAACTTGTCTAATTGGGGTGTTCCACATAATGGCCATTGTAATTCTGGGTTGGGTTGTCTTAGTATGGTTTTGCCGTGTTTGTATATATCTACAGCTGCCTGGACCACAGTTCTTAGACATAAAATAAGTAGGTGTGCCAGAAGGTGACACACACAAATCTTTAGGATTCCACTTCTTTAGCTGAGTCTTAAATCTCTCAGAGCCAAATGAATACCTAAGGGGGATGTGGGTTGGGGATTTTATGATGTTTTACAGAGTACTTTGTTGCATGGAGATTTTCTTGAGGTTGACAGTGACCTAGTGTTAATCTAGTCCATTCCATGACCAATTTATACTAGCATGAGAGTCTTAGAGTAGGTGGCAAGCTCTCTAACAGCTTTTAAGTGCTTGATAAATGCCCACAGATTTTGTGGCTTTGGCTCCTGAGATTCCCGTTAGCCAGAGATCTATTATTCCTTTCAGGAGATTTCTTTATAGTGACAGATGCCCTGAAGGTGTTCCCAGGTCCCCCAGTGGATTATGTTCTGGACTTCCCTCAAGGCTTTGTGAGTCCCCTAATGGCTGCCGCTCATTGTGGACTCCCAATATAACTACCCCAGAATCTGTCTGGGACTTCAGAACCTTTCTGGGAACTTTAGCAATCCCCAGATCTTTTCTGGGACCCCAGGACCTTTCTTGGATCTTTTATTTTTAGAATGTTTGTTTAGATCAGAGAGCTGCACACAAGGGAGAGGAGCTCAAATCTGAGAATGACTTATCCATGGCTCTTCATTAAGATGAGAGGAACAGTGAACTCAAAGGGATCAGTGAGCTCCTTACCTGTGCACTTCCTTGTCCTGAAGGCCGTTAGCAGTCAGCTTCAGATCCCATTCCTCGTCACCAAAAACTTCAAAAAAAAGGTTTAAAGAAGACAATTTAGGTGATACAAGCAAACTTGAACACTTCTTTGTCTCTCTGTCTCTGTCTTATCTTTCTGTCTCTCTCTCTCACACACACACACTTTTTTCCTGAACTGTTTGAGAGTAAGTAGTAGACATCATGCCTTGCAAATAGTTTAGTGTATATTTCCTATGAGCATGGATGTGCATGTGTGTTAAGTACCACATTGCAATTATTAAAAAGCTAATGAGAGCCAGCCCTGATGGTCTAGTGGTTACATTTCACGGCTCTCACTGCTTTGGTGGCCCTGGTTCAGTTCCTGGTCATGGAACCACACCTGAGTTGTCATGCTGTGACAGTAGCTCACATAGAAGAACTAGAAGGACTTACAACTATGATATACAACCATGCACTGGGGCTTAGGGGAGGAAAAGAAAAAACGCTAATGAGGCATTTCAGAATATATAAGATTAAGGTTATATGAAGACTAAATGAGGTATGCAATCTTTGACTGGATCTTCAACTAGAAGAAAACAAATTCTATTAAAGATACTAAGGAAAGGAATTTTAATATTCTTAAATTAAGCTGTGGTCATTTGTTAAATTACTTGCATTAGTCATTTAAAATTAAAGTACGTTTTTCTCCTTTAACTGTGTAGAAAATACTGACACATTCTTTATTATCCTAGTGTCTCTTTTAAAAATCAGAATCACTAATATTATTGGCTTATATCTGTAATTATAACTTTGCTGTATATTATGACTTCTGAAATAATTTAGGTCATATTTCTTGTTTTACTGTTCTAATTCATGTCTTAATGATGAAAGTTTTAGTGAAATGCCCTAGATTCTCTTAGAATGGATTAATTTTAGAAAACTTCCACATATTTCAAATGCTGCAGCCTTAAGCATTTGCTAAATTTAAGTCACAATGAGATAAACTGATATGGTTTATGTCCACTGTAGAGATTCACCACACTTGGGACTCATGGCTCATAGCTCCCTCTTCACAGACCAAGACATGCTAAACTTCTAAAATAGACCCTAATCTCACATTAAAAATTCTGTAAAATAAGAAGTCGGAGTTCACTTTCTATCTTCTCCAGTCCCACCATCTATCAACTTTTAAAGGCTTCCATTTTTTTCCATCTGCATCCTTAATGAGATTGTTATATACATATGATAACGTTTCTATTTTTCCACGATAGACTTATTTAACGGGGGAAAGCCCATGTGAAAGAGAGTCCATCTTCCTCTTTTTCCCACCCCTCGCCTCATCGAAATGCTTTACACGTTGAAATTATGTTTGCCCCTTTTCCTTCTACATCACAATGAAGATAATCTGTGCTCACCTGCATTTTTCAATTTTTACATATGTCAGTGTTACTAAATCTCAATAACAACTTCTGATTGCAAATTTTTTGGCCATTTAACAATCTGTCTTCTTTCATTTCTTTCAAAAATGACTTAAAATTGACTTCACCTGAAGTTTTGCATATAATTAAACCCACTGCACACATACTTGTCTACTTAACACAACTCTAGATACTTGTATTCTCAATTTACTTCATTATATGGTAAATTTTTTTGAGAAAACTTTTAGTTGATTGTTTATAATCAATATGAAGGCAAAGCCAGTATCTTTTGTATACTCTCCCTCATGGTCTTTATTCTCCCCTCTGCTATACACACATACACACACACACACACACACACACCCCATACACTCAGACCCACTGCCAGGCACACTGTCATCTACAGAGGAGGGGTATGGGAAAATAATTGGATAAGAAAATAATTCTGTGTGGTAGAGAGTAGGAGATTTTTCTTATGAACAAAAATGTGTGGAACCAGAAATCTCCAATTGCTCCCTGTTACTGCTTAGAAGGAGAAGCTAACTTAAACAGAATGATCTTTGTTCCAGGTCTACAGTCTCAACCCTTGCTGTTCAAAGTGTGGTGTGGGAACAGTGCAAGGCGTCACCAGGGAGCTTCTTAGAAAGGCTGAATCTCAGACAACTCTGTAGGCCAACTCAGTCAGAATCTGCATTTTGACAAGATCTCCAGGTGATTCAAATATACACAGTCATGTTTGAGAAGCACTGGACCTTACTGAAATTCTAACAAGCTAAGCTCCGTTAGCCTTTTTGCACATCTGTGTAGCGCATTCATCTTCACACTTTAGTACATTATAATTGTGAATAGTTGTTTACATATTTGAACATTTTCCTTATTAAGTATTATTTTTTCCTTCATTTGATAGTTGAGCCAAAGTCACTACAATGATAATTTTCTTAGACTGTCAGAATAAAACCTTCAAAGTCCCTTGGTATAACCAGAACCTACATGTAAGGTAATTAAATGAATACTTAATAGATCATCAGTTGATTAAATAAGTAATTAGCGAGCAAAACAGCAAGGATAATAAGAGATTGGGGAGCCTTTTGTAAAGATAGTGATACTTCTTCATGTTGGCTTATATATATTGCCTTTGTACAAATGAGGATCATTGGTTCAATTAATTGACATTTCAATCTAGTGATTTTTAAACACTTTGCGCAAAGTCATAGCCAGGGTGACCCAAAACACATGGAGCTGATGGGGATATCCAAGGCAAGGGAAAATAATCATATATTATTCATTTTAATGCAGGTATCCTTTTAAAGTTGAGTTCAGAGACCACAGGGACTGATTCACTTAATTAAACACTGCGTTTCGATCATGTGCCAGACAATTTTGTGAGGGTAGCCATAAAGGCAGTAAATGTGGTTCCTATCCCACTGAATTTGTCATCTGTTGGGGAGGGAGATATGGACAGCCCTTAACCTTAATTGAAGGAAGTGTAACATTAGTTCCAGATGGTGATAGCATGTTGTGGGGTGTATTAGTCAGGATTCTCCAGAGAAAGAGAACTAATAGGATGTGCGTGTATATATACACATAAAGCTCATATGTATGAAATTTATTTTAGGGAATTGGCTCATAAAATTATGGTGGCTGACAAATCCAAAATCTGCAGATTGGCCCAGCACGCTGGAGACCCAGAGAAGCACTGAATCGAGAATCACGTCTGAACTTCGTCAGGCTGTAAAATTCTCTCTTGCTTGAGGGGGATCAATCTTTTGTTCTATTCAGACTTTCAATTGATTAGGTGAGGCCCACCTACATTATAGAGGGCAATCTGCTTACTCAGAGTTGACTAATTTAAATGTTAATCTCATTCAAAAATACCCTCGCAGAAACATCCAGAATAATGTTTGACTGTATATCTGATCACCATGGCCCAGCTGAGTTGAAATGTAAGATCTAACATTATCTCCACATGGAGTGGACATGATGAAGATGTTCTCTCCTCTGACAGAATTTTGATCACTTCGTGAAAACTGTGGCATTCCAATTCAGTTTTTAATAATGAGAAGGTTAGAAAACAAGGATGGAAGCATTCTGTGTTGAGATATGTTAACTAAATCTAATGAAATCACAGAGTCAAGGAAGCATTTATGGGATGTGAGGTTGTGAGTTATCCAGAGCAGAATGTTTGGAGTGAAATGCAATAATAAAAAGAAATAATAAACCTAGATCCACGTTTGCAGCCTGATTACAAGGGCCTGTGAAAATTGTGCTAAAGAGAATGGACTGTAGTGAGGTTTCTGGGAAGGGGAGTGGTCAGTGCATCCGCATTTTGAGGGGTAGAGGTTGAAGTGGATGAGAAAAGGGAGGGAAACTGACAAGCTAGGGTACAATCACAATAGTCATGGTAAAATAAAGTGAGGATCGGAACGAGAACAATAAGTAGGGGAGATGGAAGATAGCAAGGATGTATGAAGGAGATAGGGGTAGACAAATCTTCAACTTTGATGGGATGTGAAGATGTCGTGGCAAAGTATAAGGAAATTCGATGCCAGGATCCTGTATCCCTGATTGAAAATTAGAAGTGGTTTTCAAACAGTTCTTTTTTTCAATTTGTGCAAAATACATAGAAATTAACACTAAATCAACATAAACAGCAACTACAAGAACAAAACCCTCTTTCAGTTGAGTAACAATGTTGAGCCAGCTCTTTCTGTTAAACTGTAAAATGTAGTTGTTTCTGCAGACGAATTGGTGGAACTATTCTCATCTCTGTAGACTACTGTTAAGATTATCTGTTCACTAGGGCCATGCTAATTGAACTTGGCTACAATTAGAGAGGCTGCAGTCTAGGAGAGAGCGATATCAGCCTTCAGCTACTCACTTCAATTAATATTGTCAGTTATTTAAAATTAACAGTAAGTCCCACCTTTCTCCAAACATAACTCCCACTTCTCTTCTTGCCGTTTTACACTTTTTGGAGAAATTGAGACAATTTGGTGTGCAGTGTTCCCTTCCTTCCTTGTTTAAGTGGCTCTGCTGATCTAGTCTCATGGACACTCACTGGCCATGTCAGTCTCTCAACTTTGTATGGTGCGTGTTACTATTTCTCCATTTGCTCAGGGGCTGAAAGGATGCACTGTAGTGTTAGCAATATAGAGGAAGAGTAGAAGTAATTTGAATTTTATCATTGTGTCTGTTCTAAAAAATGCTTGTGTTACAGTGGAAGGGGATGACCCTTTCTAAAAGGAATGTGCACTCTGTTCTGGAGGAAGTAGGCAGCCAGAAGAATTTAGAATGTTGGTCATGTGGCTTAGCTTCTTCCATCTGGATATGTAATGGTATCATCAATCTTGATAGAAAAACCCAAGAGCAAGAACAAAGGGATTTCGTTGTGTTTCTTTGTTCATTTTGTTTTCATGGTCGAGCATAGAGGATAAACGTGAGCCAGTATTACATTTAAAGACTTGCAAGGGGAAATGTGCAAGAAATTGGGGTCTAGAAAAAATTAGAGCACATCAAGAAGTCCATCATGTACTTTGAAATATTGAGTCATATGTGTCATTTCTTTTTTTTTTAGTAAGAATGGCTAAAAACATTTATTAAAATATTTGTGTTCCATAAAACTTTTAAAAGCATATTTATACTACATATGAAGTCAAACAATGATATATCTAAAATGGTCAAATATTCCCAATTACAACAATAATATGATGATGGAAGTTGAAACCACCTGCAAGAAAATATCCCTATAAAAAAAACCTTTTCACTATGTAGTGTTATAATACAAGTAATTCATCACTAATATGTCTTTGGTTTGAGACGATAGGAGTCTTTTCCTCCCTAAGTGATGGAACATGAAGCTTATGTTTTTCTTGAGTCTACCTTTGTGAAAAGAACAGAACATGTCACTGCTTCATAGATGCATTTGAATGCAAGCATGTTTAGACAACTCCATAAAAGAAAATTTAAATAATGATATATTATTACTTAATCATATTTTATAATGCATCATTTGAAATATGTATACCAATAATGAATCAATTTTCAAATATGTTCTACAGAAGTAAAAAATTAGATTTAACTCAGATACTGAGATTGAGTTGACACATTCAATGTGACATGGAAAATTGAAACGTTAATATGATAATTCTAGAAAAGCAAAAGTTAGACTTTTGCCATGTTTAATTGGATGTGCAGGTAGAAGATGTGTTTTCAGCCCTATGATGTTCATTTCACTCGATGAACCTAAACTTACCCAGCTTTATTTTCAAATTTCCCAACTATTTGGTATTATACCCATTACTCTAAGTTTTAAAAGAAGCATCTCAATCCTCCCCCTTTACATATATATACAATTATATTTATTTATTATATATTATCTTATAAATTATATATTATAGTATTACATATATCATATAATATATAGCATATAATATTTCTATATTTCATTTTTAATAATATATAATTATAGATAATATTTTTAATATATAGTTTGATGTTTAATATATTATATGCATTATATAATATTATATACTATTGAATGTTATAGTTATATAAATATAAATATATATTTGTCTGTAACTATGCATATATAAAATATTGGTGATGACTATCAGTAGATAGTTCCATTTAAGGTTTTTTATTCTCTTTTCTCTTTTTGCTGAGAAAAAACAGTGCAGTTAATATTTTAACAGCATTTTTTATAGTAAAATTACTATAATTTTATTGCAGAAACATTAGAAAAATGCAGAAACTGTGTGAAGAGGGAAATTAAAATACTCTGTAATCCCTTGAAAGAGCTACAACTGTTAATATTTACTGTATTTCTTCTCAGTCTCTTAATATAAAAATATATATAAACTGCATAGACTTTTGTATCTATAACTTTTCACTTAAAACTATATTGTCCTTTGCTGATTACTTTCCTTTTTTTTAATAGAGCTTATTCCTCCTTTTTTTTTCTCAAGAAGAAGATTGGCCCTAAGCTAACATCTGTTGTCAATCTTCCTCTTTTTGATTTTTCCTCTCCTAAACCCCGGTACATAGTTGTATATCCTAGTTTAGTTCTTCTATATGGGATGCCTCCACAGCATGGCTTGATGAGTGGTTCATAGATCCATGCCCAGGGTCTGAACCAGTGAACCCCAGGTCCCTGAAGTGGAACATGCGAACTTAACCACTCGGCCAAGGGGCCAGCCCCTAGTGATCATTTTCCATGTCTTTGCTTAGTCTACTCTATGAATTTTCATATTGTGTAGGTACTGTCTTGAATTATTCAGTTTAATATTACAATATTTTTCATCCCAACATGATTATGGACTCTTTGTAGCTGTGCGCCATACCTTGTCTTTATCCTTGTGACTCTCACAGTACAGAGATGGGCAAAGAGAATGACAGGAATTGGGAATTTATTCTATGAAAGACCCTGTACCAGGCATTTTATCGACACCATCTCACTTAATTTATCAAGGTCCTATAAAGCAGGAAGATTTTATGAGGGAATTAAAGATAATGCCTACTTCGTAAGAAACAGCCCCAGTGAAGGTTATACCTTGTCCAAGTCAAACAGCAGTAAAGCCTGGTCTTACTGGTTCCAAAGTGTGTGCTCCTTTTTTATTTACACTACAATTCATTTGTGATTCATTAATTTAGAAGTAATTATTAAATCCATATGAAATAAAGGGCAGATTGTATCTGGGCTGTCATATATGTAAGCTATGTTATGTCTAAAATGATTCACTGGGTGTATATGTTTGGGGATGTCATAAGGTCATTTAAATTTAATACAGTTTTGTTGGATAAGTTTCTCCTTCCTGTTCACCAAATTTTCTTATCCCGTCCTCCCCTTGCCTTTCAGTAGCCCCAGGGGAGGAGGTGTTCCTCTGTCTTTCCAGGCTCACCATCTATTTGTGATTCAGACATACTGCCTCCTCCCCTTTTGTACTGAGTCCTCCTTGAGTACTTAGGTCTGTTGCCCTTCTGAAAACCCTTATGATTTCTATTTGCCAATGGAATAAAGCTCAAAATCCTTATCATGCCATATCATACACCCGTAATCGGAACCTCCACCTTTCTTGACTTCTTGACCTCTCCGCCACACTCTGTTTTCTGTTTTTCTGTTTGAAAAAGCCAAGCCACTGAATGCACTTGGGTTCCCATAAAAACGGTTCCTCTGCCTGGAAAACTCATGTGCAGTCTAGCAAATTCTATTTATCTTCAATACTTCATTCAATTATTGACTTACTTATTTTAAAAAATCTTTTTTTGATGAGTGTCCTTGATTCCCTGGGTATATCATGCACAGGCTCATTTCCTTCTGCCTTTAATATGACGCTTTTTGGATTTAATTGATACCGTTATTTCATAAGTCTAGCTCAACCACAGAACTATGAACTTTTTGGTGGTAGGTACCATGTTTTACTCTTCATTCTAACAACACATCCTGGCATAGAACACAGGTTCAATGGAAGTTTCTGAAAGAGTGAATAAATAATGTACATCTGTGCTCACAATAAACATCTGTGCCTACTCAAACAAATTATGAGAGCATAAAAATACCATACAAATACATAAAAAACTTTATAATATTTAACTTTTACTATATAAATTATATATGGGTTTCTCTCTCCTCTGCTCCTCTCCGCTCCAAATATACTGACCACTGGGGGAAAGAATAGAAAATAGTTAAATATAAAAAGCATTCATTCAACAAACAATACTCATTGAGCACCAATTATATATCAGGTTCTATAGTAGACAAACTGAAGATAAAAATTTGCCTACTATAACTTTTAAAATGTTCTCACTTGCCACTTACAATTTGTTAGAACTGTCTCAAATCTAGGTTAGCATCATGAACTATATAAACTGTTTTTTAAGCATGCTTCAAAACAATTCTATGACATATGGGCAGTTATTATTCTCATTTTGCTTTTAACAAATGAAAAAAACTAAGGCACAGAGAGCTTAAATGCTTTCAAAGGTCATAATACAGTCAGTGTTGGAACTTGGATTCAAACCTGGTAAGTCTGGCTGTGGAATCTACTTTCTTAACCACTACCTATTGGCAGTATTTGTTTTCAAGGAGTTCACAGTTTGGAAGAAATGGTGGATTTGGAGACCAGTAATATAAACAATGACATATTACAAACAAAGTACAATGAAAAAAGACAAAGGAGTGCCTGGTCATGGAATGTATCAGGGACAATTTCAAAAAGCAATTGTTTAGATCAAGGACCAGCACACTATGGCCCATGGGCCAGATATGGATGACAATCTGTTTTTGTACTCCCTACCTTCTCAGAATATTTTTTTAAATTTTTAAAATATTTACTAGAAAAAACTAAAATAATATTTTTGATATGAAACTATATGAAATTGAAACTTGAGTGCCCATAAATAAAGTTTTATCGGAACACAGCTACACTCACTTGTTTACGTGTTGTTGACAGCTGCCTTCCTGCTGCAACAGGGTTGAGTGGTTGCAACAGAGATGACATGGCCTGTAAGGCCTAAAATATTAACTATCTGGTCCTTTCTGGAAAAGTGTTGTCGATCCTAGTCTAGAGAGGGTATTCACCAAACTAACTTTGGGAAGAAGAGCTTGGACAAATACAAAACCATGGAGACATGAAGGAGGATGATGTGTTTAGGAAACCACAGTAGTTGAGTATGGATAATGTGTACCTGCCAACTGAGGTGTGGCTTATGGAAGGAAATTTGATTTTTTTTTCCAGCAGAAAGTGGAAGTTATTGAACTGTTTTAATGGGCTAATCCTTCCTTTTCTAAGCACTGACAAATAAAAGAGGATTTTGCTTTCAAACTTAACAACCTATGTTAGTTTTCTCCCTTTGTAAAAAGAGTTCTTCCTTTTCATCTTTACCTCCTAAAAGCTGTGCTCCTTAGCCTTGTTCACAAAATTTTCTTACATGAGGACTTGTTTATCTGCACTGTTTTTCATATGATAAGCCTCTTGTGAGTTCCTTAGGTGAGATATATCCTACAAAGGAATGTTCATTATTATTCTTATTACTGTTTTATTCACATCATTGTCGTTATTATTCGTCTTTCTCCATCTGTTTTCCTCTTGCTCCCTAAGGTTTTTCTGCTATGGTTAATTCTTTATTAGGAATTTGTTTTACTCAGTAAATTGATCTTCATTGTTTTCTTACTGCCTTATTTCCACCTACCAGGTGATTGGTGTGTTTGTGGGCGTGTGTGTGTGTGGGGGGTGCAAGCATGCATGTATATATCAGAGAGGGTCTAACCGTGTTAAAAAAATTCAGCTGTTATTTACATCTGTGTATAAAACAATAGACAGAACTTATGGTCCAGCAGGCTGCCACTTAAGTTTCTGGATATTCATCTGATTTGTGAGGAATATTTTGGCTTTGTTCTATCTGTTAAATGAACATTTGTCAGTAATTGACTCACTGGTACCGTGAACAACTTCCCAGACAGGACAAGCAGAGACTCATTTCAAATGAGAGTTCCGTGGATGATCACCGCAGTTCTGTTCCCTACCTCCCTCCCGAGTGTTCTGTGATGCCATGTTACAAGAACAGTAAGTCATACTCAGCAATCTCTTGATGTTAGGAGGGTGTGTGTTCCGTGGGAAATGGTGACTGCCAGCAGCTTGGTTCTGGATCCTGAAGGGCAGAAGATGCTGGGTGATATGAAGTCACAGCCAAGAAACTACATGATTTTAACTGGAAGTGATGATTACTATTCTTATACAAATGTTTCCTTAAATAATCAAAATAAAGTTTTAGATTTGGAGAAGTATTTTTAAATAGATAAAATGTTCTTTTGTTCTTTCTCTTCCCCACAACGCTTAAATCAGTCCTTGGTGTTAACGTAAGCAAGGAAAAGGAAAAACTATTTCAGTTCATTATCACTATAGGACATGACATAGAAGCTCAGTCAGTAGAAACAATTATTGCACTTCGTAAAGTCTCTGGATAAATTCTGTTGAATAACTCAGTCATCGGAAGAACACAGCCTCTTGTTCATTGAATGATCCTTTAGAGAACATTAGAAGATCACATGTTAAAGGATTTTATAAAATCAGAAATGTCACATGTCCTTATAATGCGTTGGTAGGCATAGTTAAAAATCATATACTCTCTCTCTGCCTGTTCTTTCCTTAGTATATAGGTTTTAGTGGTTAATGAAGTACCCTGTCCATTGGACTAAAATCTTCTTTTCTGGAAACATGCACAAAATGTAAAAAAAAAAAAAAAGAAACAAAAATCTACTCTGCATATAGTGCATAGAATTGAGATTCCAGGATTTGGGATTTGGTAGTTACTGTTATGCTATTCTCTAGATTTTTCCTATTTGTTCATTCACTTATCAAATAGCAACCAAAGCTCTGTGTCATACTAAGCACTATTCTGGTAGTGAGGAAGATTCTAAATACGAATTAGACAGAGTCTCTGATCTTGAAGAATCTTTAGTGATTTTCACGGTGCCCTGCACAGGGTTCAGAAGGAATACAGAGGCGTCTCAGAACCAGCCTGTGGCTGTAAGGTGTGCAGGACAACATATTGACACCCTTTTCCTCTACTGGGACTGTAGAAACCCCATTTATGCATAACTTAGATATTAAGATTCTGAGTAGCATTTCGTTTGAAATAAGGAGAACGGTGCTAAAAGATTTCTGCTAGAAAGTGGAGAGGTAGATTGGATATTTACTTTCATCCCAGAGCAACTGGGGAGCTCATTACAACCTGTGTTCTTAGTCACATTCCTCTGTCTTACTAGCTCAATGGTTCAATTTCTTCCTCCAAAAGGCTAGAGTAAAATTAATGATGGATGATTGTAAAATTGAGAAAATGTGATGTTAATCCTCCAGTAATGATGTTTTCAGTTTTACTGGGTCCATTAAAACCACCTTCTGGATTGATGATTAATAGCTTCCTTATTAGCTAAACTTACTTTGGTCTAAAACTAGGTCGATAAACAAAAACACACATCCTGTGATTCAGTAGCATAGGCTGGGCTTCCTTATCTGGCTGCAGGGGAATTCCAAGAGGGAAAAAGAGGATAGTGCAAGGCATTGGAGGTCTAAGTTCTAGAAGTTGAACTATGTCTCTTTTGCCATATCTCTTATCCCACTGGACAGAGAAGTCAAAGTCTAGCCCAGATTCAAGAGTAGAGAAATAGTTTCAACATGTTAACAGAGGGAGCCTCAAAGTATTACGAAGACACATTAAGAGAAGATTTAAAAATAAAACACCAGATGATAGACTTTATATTCTGGGCTCTTCTATTATTAAGTACAAGGGTTTTTCAAAATTAGCCTCTGAAAGAACTTATATTCTTCTCAAAATATATCTTTTCTAATGTGCTTCTCTTTGATGTTAACCAATTTGAGCTTAATGAAAATCCTATTATTAAAAATGGATATAGGGGGCCAGATGAGTGGCATAATGGCTAAGGTTGTGTGCTGTGCGTCAGCAGCCCAGGGTTCACAGGTTTGGATCCCAGGCATGGACCTAGCACTTCTCATCAAGCCACACTGTGGCAGCATCCTGTATAAAAAAATAGAGGAAGATTGTCACAGATCTTAGCTCAGCGACAATCTTCCTCAAGCAAAAAAGAAGGAGATTGGCAACAGATGTTAGCTCAGGGCCAATCTTCCTCACACGCACACACCAAAAATGGATACACTATTATTATTTTCCTGATTGAACAAACATTGATTGAGTTTGTTAGCTGGGAATTTTCTTATATGCTGGGCTAAAATTTTGGAGATACAATTCGAAGATTAAGAGGTTAAAAAGGTTCAAAACATGAATAAATAAATATATTTTTCATTTTGTTTTTAAGGATTGGCACCTGAGCTAACAACTATTGCCAATCTTCTTTTTTTTTTTTCTTTCCTGCTTTTTTCTCCCCAAATCCCCCCAGTACATAGTTGTATATTTTAGTTGTGGGTCCTTCTAGTTGTGGCATGTGGAATGCCTCCTCAACATGGCCTAATGAGCGGTGCCATGTCCGCTCCCAGGATCCAAACCCTGGGCTCCCAAAGTGGAGCACGTGGACTTAACCACTCAGCCATGGGGCTGGTCGCATAAATATATTTTTTTGAACTATAAGATTTCTCCAGGATCATCTACAGCGCCGTTAAACTATACCACAAGCAAACTTTATAATATTTTTGAACTATAAGATTTCTCCAGGATCATCTACAGCGCCGTTAAACTATACCACAAGCAAACTTTATAATAATTTTTATTTTTCCATATTTAATGGGATTTTTAAAAAATATGAATATTGTACACGAGACTTGGTCAATAAATAATGGGTGAATATGATAATGATGATGATAATGTACCTGGCACCCTGTCTCCTCCAAGACTAAATACCTCCTTTAAATGTTTGTCTTTATTTTTTATTTTGATTTTACTTTTTACAGGCTAAGTCATGGGCAGAATTTCTACCATTTCTGAGCAAAGGAATTTGGTGACTTATCTTTACCATGGCTTTCTCTCCATACTTTCTTTTGTCATTTCTGTTAGCTTTTGTCATGCCATAAAATGCACTTGTTTACTGAGGCTTTTAGATAATTGTAATTTTATGTCTCCTGCTTAATAGTTTTATGTGTAACTGACACTTTATTGTTGCACAACATTCTTCCCTGTAGGATATATGGAGGGGTAATATATTCACCCTGTCTACTTATCTGCCTTTCCATTCTGTGGGAGTTTCTGCCAGAAGACAGTGTGCACTTGTCTATGAATGGATAAAGGGTGGAATTTATTTAGTTTCATAGCAGCAGGATTAAATTATGGTTCAGGCCTCCAGTTATGAGTCTGTAAGGCCTCATCTCTATAGCATATGAGAAAGTAAAATGTTTTATATATATTATATTTTATATAACAGAAGATTGCCTTTCAAAAAATTTCAAAATATAATCATTTTGATGGAAAAATTTATTCTACTTATTTTATATTCCTATCATAAAAAAGCTTATTAAATATATTTCAGCGTTCTTTTTTGATGACTCTGGAAGGGTATAGAGGAATCAACTCAAGGTCTCGAAAATAAATTAGGGGCGTCATTAATGGGGTTACCGGCAAAGCTGATCCACAGGAACTGGCCAGAAACTCTGAGTCCTGGGGCATCATATCAAAGGTGAACTCTGGGGTGCGTGGTATGTACCAGGACTTTGCTAGGCATTTTATGTATTATTTTTATTTCTTATTTTTATGTTTATTTATTTTACATGGTATATTTATTTTAGGATTATATTTTACATTTTTACTTTATTCTTATTTTACGTACTATCTTATTATTTACTTTACGTTTCTTTTATGTTTTGAAAATAATTTCAAGTTCTAGGAAAGTTAAAAGAATAGTACAATAGCCACTCTTCACGAATTGTCAACATTCTGCCACGTTTTCTATTGTTGAACCATTTAAAACCAAACTACATACATTATGATTCTTCATCTCTCAATATTTTAATATGTATTTCTTAAGAAAAAGGATATTCTTCTACATATCAGCAACATGATTATCATTCCCCAATATGTAGCATCATCTCTATATTATCTAATTTTTGTCCATATGCACATTTTTGTAATCGTTTTCAATTTTTCTTGGTTTGGCTCAGGATCTAATAAAGGAGCAATCATTCCACTGGTTTCTGTGTCTTTGTTCTCCTTTAATCCGGGGCAGTGGCCCCACTCCCATCATGCTTGTCTTTCTTGACAGTTTTAATGAGTCCAAGCCAGTTGCTTTGTAAAATATCTCATATTTGGATGTAGCTTATGATTTCTGTATGTATAGAATCATTTTGGCAAGGACACTACACTGGTGCTGGTTTACACATATTTTTGCATCACAGCAGGAGAAATTATGTCTGTTTATTCCATTATTGAGGAAATTATGTGTGATCATTTGGTTAATGTGCTAACCATTAGATTTCTTCATTTTAAGGATATGCATTTCCATCTGCAATTAAGAAGTTATCTCTTGGGCAATTCTTTGAGATTGTGTATCAGTCTTATTTCCCAATGATCTATTGGCATTTGTCTGAATTTTAGTATTGTATCTCCATTCAGTATCTGACATTTTTCTGTGAAGAAGTGATTTTTTCCCCCCAAATCTCAAGTTTGACCAGGGGGAACCCTTCAACATAGCTCCGCTGTGTGTTTTTGATATGTTCCCATTAGTCTATAAGCATTTACTTGCTTTCCGACAAAATAACATGTTCTTCTTATATTTTCCTACACAGACCTGGAAGTAGCCCCTTCTCCAAAGGAGATTTGATAGGGAACAGTATTTAGAAACTAGTATCTGGGTACTAGATATACTCATTGCAACTTGGGTGTCATTTCTTCAAGGCCCTTTAATGGATGGCTCTAGAATGGATATATTCTAAGAGTAAAACTAACTTCAAAGAACTCTTGAGCTGTCCAGAAAGAACTGTGCATCACCCTGATTACTGCAATTCAAACCCAGCATCATGGGGTTCTTCCTCACATTTTCGATGCTATATATGCGTATTTTTTCTCCCATAGTGAAACCTGTAGTTCCTAACTATCTGTGTGTTTATGCATTTATAATATGCAAAGTAGTTTCAGTATAAAGACTTCCTTGCAGAGGCTGCATAGGACTAAGGTTATATGAACTAACAAGTAATTCTCTTTTCGTTATTTAACTCTTCCTGTGGCTAGGTATTAAGCCATCACTCGGTTCTTTTTGTACCTGCTCTGTGATATTAGTATATCTGCAGATACTCACCAGTGTTTTCCCTATTTATATATTTGGTGAGCAAATATTGACTGGAGCTGGAGATTATTCTTCAAAGTTCCTTGGTCTACAACACCGTCTTCTCTGCATCAGGTGCTTACTATCTGGGTGAAAGAAAGACTGAGATATGGGGCTGGCCCCATGGCCGAGTGGTTAAGTTCGCGCGCTCCGCTGCAGGCGGCCCAGTGTTTCGTTGGTTCGAATCCTGGGCGCGGACATGGCACTGCTCATCAAACCACGCTGAGGCAGCGTCCCACATGCCACAACTAGAAGGACCCACAACGAAGAATATACAACTATGTACTGGGGGGCTTTGGGGAGAAAAAGGAAAAATAAAATATTAAAAAAAAAAAAAAAAAAAGAAGGGTCCTTGTCAAGGATTGATATTGGAAAGACGCTGAGCTGCTTTTGGGTTCAAAGTTTGGCTGTTAGTGAACAATATTGTACAGGCTTGCAATAGCAAAAGATGCTTCTAGAAGGCTGAAACCCAGGATTTTTCTAACAACTTGGCAGGCAGAGCAGTCTAACAGACTACTTTAGTATCTGACTGTAGAGGGAAACCAAACAAATAAATCACATTTTGAAGAACTCAGGAAATATCAGTAACTAGCTTAACTTTTTAAAACTAGTGATGGTGGTTGTTATTTTTAAAACTTACTATGCTGGAGATATATGATCTTATTTAATCTGCATACTAAACTGCAAATTAGATGTTATTAATCCTGATTTATAAATATGGACACTGATGATCAGGGAAGTTTAGCAAATTTTGTAAGGTCACACAGATAATAATGGCAAAGAGGAAATTTAAAATCAAAATGATCTAACTCCAAACCCCATGACCTCTCCACCATAGCGCACCAAGTGTTCTTTTGAAGACAGAGATATCTCTGTGCAGATCTCACCCATGTTACATACTCAATGATAGCAGATTCATATAGTTTCTTATTTTTAAAAGGACCAAGGTAAACTGAATATCTACTTATCCAGCAAATAAGACTAATGAACTTTAGAAGACAGAGAGAACAGAGTTCAGCAAGTCATAGGGTAGGAAATCTCTGCATATTTTTTTCGTAGTTTCGATTTGCCTTGAATTTATTGTGATACTAACCACTAGCTATGGAACCTCATTTGAGTTATATTAAAAGAAGATAGCTTTCAGAGATTTTGTGTAATGTACCTCCTTATTCATTCAGCACTTATTATGTACTAGGCACTGTGCTAATTACTTTGCATAAATTAATTCATTGATCTCACAGAAAACTAATAAAATGGGAATTATTGTCCCCATTTTACATTAGAGGAAACTGAAGCTCAGTGAAGGTATATAACTTGCCAAAAGCACATTGTTATCAAGTAGAAGTGTAGGCATCTGACTGTGTGCTTTCTACATCTCATTTTGTACTACCCTCCTCTGTGAGATTTTACTGTTTCCTGGTGAGTACAATTTTAAAAAATTACTGTTCTTGTAGAAATGTGAAGGTGCATTTTATAATTTGATAATTAGTTCAAATTACTTATTTTCAAATAGGTACTCTTAGGTGTGATCTGAATCAAAATATTATTGTGATACATTATTTGGAAAGATAAAAGAGGCAAAAAAATTCATTTTGTTCCTGGACAATAGTTTATATCAGAGAAGTTGGTTTGTGATTTATTACTGTACTGACTCGGAGCACTCTATTCTATTGAGAAATATCCCTCATGTGTCTGCTCTGTGCCTGGCCCTGCTCTAGGCCCTGGGCATAGAGGAAGGAAGAAAGCAGATAAAACATCTTCTCTCATGGACCTAACATCTGGAATGTGGTCTAACACTTATCTATAAACAAGAAACTTGGCGAGTCAATAGATATGATTTAGACTTTAGATGGGTGTGGAGGTGGAGCTTTTTAGTTATATAGTATTGACCCAAAGAAGAAATTACACAACTGACCTTTAAAGAAGATCCTATTTGTTTTAAGTTATTTACACTAATTAGAAAAAAATGCTATTTTTGTAAGATTCTAACACCCCTTGGAATATATTGATAAGCTCTGACAGTATTTCCTATCACTATATTCAGGGTGTCATGATTAGTACTCTGCCAAAAATGGTGAAAAGTCTGAGATTTTTACCTTCTTGCAAGCTGCAATGATAGCCTGCCACAGTTTCATACACGCTGGCAAAAGATCAAGACTCCTGGGTCGGAGACAAGGTGCATTGTTACTCACGTACAGCAGGCAGCAAGACCTTCAAGTTGCCATCTGTTCCTGGTGCCCCTGAGTCCCACGGGGTGATGTGGAAGCGGGCCCTCAAGGTTGCTGCCTACACTGTAGACTTGCATCACAGCTGACGAATCCTGAGCTTAGGAAATGCAGTCTTTCATAAGAGACTGCAACCCACCTTTGCCCCAGAGGGAAATATTTTCTTTACTACACTAGACAGCAAAGAAAAATCCCATCCTGGAGGGAGACACTATCTCTATCTTCCAAGGCTGATCGCTATACGGATGTCTTTGACTACTTAATATTCAACAGAGGACATCAGTGTCTCTGCTCACAAAATGAGCAGAAATGTGAGAGATCCATAGAGAACTGTCTTCCAATATCTCCCATTCTATACTACCCATTTTTCATGGCTTGAAAATGAACTATCACTAAAAAATAATTGCTTGTGTATATTGCATATGGGGAGAATGACATATTTAGATCACATATATGATGGGATTTGTCATAATGTGTCTAATTTATACATGAGGAAAGTGAGATGCATGGAGATATATTTGTGACTCAATATTCCATAATTAATAAATTTCAGTGCTAGGATTTAATCCCAGATGTTTTCAATAATCAAAAGAATCCAATATTCAGTATGTAAATATGTCTATGCAATCTCTAGCATAAATAGATAGAACTTTTGCATGCTGAAAACAACAGCTTTCAGAATTTCATGTCAATGTGACATCCACATCTCTTTGGCATTCACCCATATCATCAGCTTTCACCTGAGAAAAACTTTCCATTATGGAGTTCAGTCTACTGAAAAATGCGCTGGCATGAAACTCCTCTCACAGATTCTTAGAGAAACTGGTACAGTGTTGGCTTAGGCAGCTGGAAAGCTGGTCTCTTCAGGGCAGCCTGCTGATGGACATCCCAACCCTAGTGAGTTCCAAATGTGTCTAGATTAGAAACACCTGCAATTCATTCGTGGGTTTGAGTCTGCAGGTAGATCAAAGCAGGACATAATCGCATCTTATAGGTGTTGTGAAAGAACTGCATTTTTTCAACAAAATAAAGTTTGTTTTCTAGAGTTTACTAAATATTTAAACGTCTTTAGTGAGCAGGTCAGCGTTATTTTAAATACCAGTATAATGTGTCAACTGGGAGCATTTCAATGTAATATTTAAGGCTCTCACAAACATACTTTTCAGAAATTTGCTTTGTTAGAGTGATTTTTGTGTGTGTGAATTCTTAAATCCCCCTTTTCCAGCTGACCAAAATTCATGCAATTATATATTTGAATTAATGAAGACCATGAAAGCACTGTGACAGAATAATTATCTTTAATTATACTAATTACATAAATGGATCAAAATTGATGATTAGGGCATTACTCTGTGAAAATAATAGCTTTATATTAATGATTGGATCTATTTGCAACTTATCTTCACCATCCCCCTCCACCTCTTCTGACCTATATTTGACATCTAAAAGTTTAAGAAAAAATTTGAACTCAAATTCCTCCATATATACCTTAAGTTTCTATGCTTTTCTGAATTAACTAAGATGATTTGAGCTGCCAAATTTAGCAAATAAGAATACAGGGCCCTCAGTTAAATCTGAATGTCAGATGAACAGTGAATAAATTTTTTAGTATAAGTAAGTCTCAAATATTTCAACATTAAAGATGATTCCTATAAGGCAATGCACTCGGTAACCGTTTGTGTTTTTGGAGGATATTATAAAATAGAACCAGTATTCTATTCATCATTCCCATAGAATACAGAAAGCGTTCTAAGGATTTTATTGAAATGTGAATTAGCTACAGAGGCAAATTTTTAATGTTTAACTCTAAACTGTAAAAATAAATTGCTAATTGCACACTATGAAGTGTAAATGAGGGTTACATGCCATTCTTTGGTTATAAAACACATTCATAAAAAATTTTTTTAAGTGATGTTTATAATCCAGTGTATCTGTTATTAAGGGAGGTAAATGAATTTGAGAATGTATATCCCCCCAAATCTAGTTTTAAAAGGAGGACAGATATTTTCATTGATTAACAACAATTTAAGTTCCCAGAAGGCTTCGTCAACCAGCAGTTTTTCTGTCATATTGCTAACTGACAATGTCCATGAATTATTTACCAGATAGTGTTGTGTAATGATTTCCTCCTTTATTTACTGACTAGGTATAAATGAATAGAATATGCAGGGATTGCCTGTGTTTTGGTTATTTGGTGAAAGTAAAAAGCCACAAATAATATCGTTATTTCTGGGCATAAGAATCATTCATTTGCATAACAGGGTCTGAAATCTTGAAATACAAAACTGTGTGATCCCTCCTCGTTTTGAGAGCATTCGTACTCGTCACAAAAGAGAGAGCTTAACTTAAATGCATTGAGCAATCAGCATATGCTTAAGACTCTGTTGTGACTTTAAGACACCACTTGAGAGCTAATCATTTTCTTAGAGAAATGTTGATAATTACAAGTTTTTAAATAAAAAGAGGATTTGTCCCAGAGTCAAGTCTTAATAACTGCTTTGCTCTTTGATCCTGGGACCCGGGCCACAATGTGGAGTTGTAACCTCTTCTCCTTTTCAAATAGCCCTGAAGCAGTTGTGTTCAGGCGCCTTTGCAGATCGTCGCTGACATGGCTTTAAATGCTGTGGTGTCCTTTATCAAGGAGAGCTGACACACTTCCAGAGCTGTCATAACTGGCTAACTCTGGTTCGATTCATAAGGGATTAATTGGCCATGGGTGCTTGTGAGCTGAAATACTGTCACAGTGGCTGTAGATCTGTCACTTTGATACACAAGGTAATCAAGTGCAGTAATAGACTCCCTGTGAATGTTAATAGCTCACCTAAGCAAGAAATCATTAGAGGCTGTTTACTCGAAGTCATGCGGAAGAGCGTAATCTGGACTTATAGTTAAAGATCATTTGATATTTTGTGGGATAAACTTCTTTTACAAAACTCTATTAAAATATCAAATATGTTGTGGTTGTTTTAAGACTAATTACAAAAGAAAATGAACCTTTGAACCTTAAGAACCTAAGTTTGAGAAAAAACCTCACGCTACAAAACAAAATAGAATTTTTTCTAAATTATTTTTCGTAAAGCTTCAAACAATCAGAAAAAAAAAATCAAGTGAAAACTGAAAGTTTACTTTTCATTTGTCTCTAATTTTCTTCCCAGAGATAATCTGGTTTCTCTGGTATGAAATCCTTCCAGAATATCTACTATTTATTTATAAGTAGAGTTTACATACCCACACACGTGTAAATAGATTTATGTATTTTTTATATGAATGTGATTATAGTATATTTTTCTTCAGCAGCATTTTGGTTGTTAGTATGTATAAATACACTGAATTCTAACAGCCCCATAGTATTCCCTATAGAGATGCACTTTACTTTGCTTAAAAATTAACTGCACTATAATTATAAAAAATTTTCTAAGAAAATAAGGAAATAAAAATTTATTTAGTTTCAAAGTTATCATTTGACTCTGCACCTATCACATATTTTAATGTAAGGCAGAGCTTAACACCTGTAGCATTGCACAATATCCAAGGCACTGAGTTTTTAATATGAAATTTAATGCTTTGATTGGTCTCCTAGAGTTCTCAGGAATGGTTTAACTTCTAATTGGACACCAGTTGAGAACGTTTGTCTGTGGCTTCTGTCCTTAGGAGAAATTGTTCTATGTTAGGAAATCATTGGAAGAGAGAGGATAATGACAAAATTATAAATTGATTAGACAGGAAGCTGACTTAGCTAAAAAAAAAAGTAGTTTAATACTCACAAATGAGTGAGGAATGAGGGCTTGAGCATAGTCAAAGATTCTAGAGATTAAGCACCATGGATATTGCCTTCGTAAGCACCATCAAGGAAGAAGACGTTACGAGATCTTGACTTGTACTCTACACACAAGCTTTTGTAAGCCCAGTGAATGACTGTCTACGTTTCTGTACAGCAAGCATGCCTGAACATGTGCATAGGGAGAGAAATAAACATTGCGCTTTATCAGCTTTGTAGGCAAAAATATAACTACAGTAAACAATCATGCTAAAAAAATTTTTAAAGCTACTGGATCTTAAATTTTCAAAATCTTCAGCTGGAGCATATAATCTATTTATGAAATTCTGTTATCATTGTATTTAGACTCTTGTTAGTAACCAAGAATCCTAGTAGTTTCTTATTCCTCCTAATGTAAAAAATAAGCTGGGCCATCAGTATGTTTAAAAACAATTCAATTCAGAACACCTGTACTATAATAAAATAAAGAATTTGAAACAATATATGAAAATGTGTGAAAACAACAGTAAAAAGGCTACTGGAAATGGGCATAATGTGTGTATACATATATATACACTATATATGTATATGTATATAAATATAAATACACATAAAATATATATAAATATATACATTATAAATATAAGTATATACATTATATATATAATGTGTATATATATAACACATACACGATGTATATAGAAAGAGAGCATTCTTTACATCTTTCCTAGAGTTACAAGAGAATTGACACATTTAAAGCATTTTCAACACATTTAAAGCATATTTCTGTCTTGTAGTTACCACTCAGTTGATAGTTCATAAAAATATTAGCACATAATTTCATAAAATAATAAAATCAAATCTGTAACCACTTGTTAGGAATCTTTAAGTTTATTAACAAAGATGACATTTATTTTTAGGTTTTGATTACATTTTGATGGACAATTCTTTGTAATGATGCTGGTTAGTATTGCTATGGAACAGAAAGAGTTATTCATTCTATCGTATTATCTATACTCAAAACTGAGATTGGTTTGGCAAGTTATTTCTGCCACCTTTTTATGTATCAGACAATGATTGGTTTTAAAGAAAGATTTATAATGCAAGAGTCCAGACTGCTCTGAGGCTTATCTTCTACAAACCCTCAGGTATAAGTGGAGAGGAAGAAGGGATGTCTGTACTGGTTCCATTCGTACCTCTGCTTCAGAAAGGCAGGCAGCCCTGGCAGTGGCCCATAAAGATGGTGGCACCTGGCTAGAAAGACCTATAGGTGAAAAGACAAATGACATAATAGATTGGATGGTGAGGTAAGTGCAGCAGGGGAGAAAGACTCAGAGGTGCTTGGGACTTATGGATATTTATAGAAGTAATTCCAAAATTACCTCAAAAAATAAAGTAAATAATCTGCAATTTTTACAAGTTTGTAGTACCGCCATTTTGTTGGAGTGTTATAGTTATCAGTGTGATACTCTTAATTCTTGGCTTTTCACAACTTGTGAGATTTCTTGAAATAGTATTAACATCACAATGATTCCAGATACACCTCCTGGATGTTTGACAAAGTGCACTAGTTATGTCTTCACCCATTTGAGTCAATAGGTTTATTACTTTCTAAGACAAAGTTATTTCTTTCCATCACCATTCACTGAACACCTAGTGTACGCAGACAAAGTACTAGGCTCTGAGAATAAAGAAAATGAATTAGATACATGACCTTTACTTTTGAGGATCTTATATTCTAGTTCAGGAGGTAGAAATGTAAACAGATAATGATGATAGAGTTTGAAAAATACTCGAGTAGAGGCGTATATAGAATATTATCAAATGAGAACGGAGGAAGCAGTGGGTGGAGGGCCTCTAAAATTGGTTCTTCCAGTGAAATAATTTCTAATAGAGTCCTACATGCCTGTCACAACCTAGTCTAAGCTGTATGTCTGTTATAGTGCTGCTGTCCTCCACTGACAAATAGTTACTGAACTCTGACTGTGGCAAAGTCCCTCCTGACTAGCTAGGTCAAAGTTATTTTTTGACTCTTCTTAGTAAAATATCTTAAAATGTACGTGATAATTTCCTTTAAACTACACTCACAAGCATTTTTCTTGAGCCTGGTCTTAACGCATTAAAGTGGAGTCCTCCTGAATTTGCCCCAAATGTACTTTTCATTTCCTTGTTTCTCTCTTATCTATATCTTAGACGTTCGGGGGTCCCTGTCTCACATGTCTGTGGAGGACACAGGCTGCAGCTGCAATGTTGTTTGTCAAGCGTTTGTCCCAGTTATGAGTAGTCAGAGCTCTTGGCCGAGCTTTTAGTGGAAGTGCAACTTACCAGCAGAGATCATGGACCAGATATAGAAGTTTAAGTGAATCTCATTCTATACCATGTTATCTCTTTGTATATATTTTCCTGCGTGGTCATATCACTGACTCATGAGTAAAGGCTTATCAAGAGTCATTACTCACAAATTGGGGGCTTAAAAATTGTTGTTAAGAGCTTATGGAAAGAAGACTATCATAGGCACTTATAAAATACTGTTCTTCTGCACTTCCTGCGTATGAGACAAGTGAGCTTTCCCTAAGCTTTTATGAAAACAGCAGCTGACACTTAAAAAAGCCAATTAGGAGAGCTACTTAATTGTTCAGTTGGATTTATGTCCCTCTAAGTCAGTTTATTTGCTAATGTTTTCAATAACAACAAATAGAAAGTGCAGTTTAATGCGAAAATCAATACTCAGTAGAGATCAACAAAACCACAGCCACAAAGGAGCAGCAAACAAGCACTGGTTTGCTTTTTTTTTTTTGTCAGTTCCAACAACAGTTTGAATTCTATTATACTGAATCCATCCAAAGAAAGATTTGAAAAAAAAGGTGAGTCAATAGTTAGTACAAGTGAGACAAGATAAAAAATTCACAGGAAATAAATATATTCACAAATATATTTTGAATAAACAATATAAATAAAGCACTGAAACATTAAAATTCATTGTGAGAGCCAACATAATATCAAGGTTTCTAAATGCTAATTTCTTAAATGCAACCTTTATGTATTCTGCAATTGTAGAAATGTAGCTCAAAATCTATTGTTTCATAATTCTTTCTACAAATGTTTATTGAATACTTATAATGTTCAAGATATTATTCTAGATTCCTGGAATACATCTGTAAATGAAACAAAGAAACTTCTCCTTGTGAAGCTTAGATTTAATAGGAGGAGAGATGAACAGAAAATAAGTAATAAATATTACATATGTATAGTTAATGTGTATGATATATGATACAGATAATGTTAGAATGTAATGTTAGAATGTAGTGTCTGTTATGGAAAAAAAGAAAAATGTAGAGTACATTAAAAGGATCAAGAATGATAGTGGTGAGAAGGAGAAGAAGGCAATTCTGAGTGGGGTCATCACTGTAGGCCTCGCTGGGAACGATCATTTCAAATATTAGAAGTACATGAGGGTGATCTTAAAATAGTATATTTTTCAAAGGGATATAAGAAAAATCAGATTTAACCACTGGCCTCAACTACCTCTTTCTCTCATTGAGATCCTCGAGATATAATTAAGGTCAAAATGTCGGCTATATTAGCTAGAACTTTGGCTCCAATGTTCGACACTGAACTCTATTGACATAGACTGATCTCAGAAAAGCTTTTCTCCCATGTTAAGTCATCCTGACTGGAAACAGTAGATAAAGTACGTTTCATCTATTTCTGTTTTGAAGATTAAACCAGAGACTTAGAGCTGCCCGTTTATATGTGAGGGCGGTGCAGTCTTATGTATGCCTTCCCGTGTCAGAGAAACATGAATACTGGGGCAAGTGATTGCCCCGTTGCAGCGGGTAGAAGTTGTCCACGTTGGGCTGTCCATCCAGAATAGTTTTAGGCTTAGCTGTCACGTAGCAACAAGAGAGAGAAAAAGGATTTAGAGGGTGAGTCCTCTCTACTTTGCCGTGTTGGATCCTGAGAAGAAGAAAGTGATGAAAACAGTACAGCCCATTCCAGTGCTCCTCCAACTGGGACTGTGAGTCAGTGTGATATTCTGTAATGTTATCAGTCCAGACAAGGGAGTGGACTAAGGGAGTACAGCAGCATATCTAGGAATCTGTCTTATTTTAAAAGAGGATGGGAACGAAGAAGACACTTAAGTCTCCTCAAAAGTAAGGAAATATTAACAATGTATGTAGTTTATGCATATTTGAAAATATTTCTCCTCAAATGCTGTTGTAACATGTCTCTTATAGACAATATACAGTAAATCTCATCTTGCTTTTATTCTGTTCTTAATAAAAACTGACCAAAGATAAGAGATATTTCCATAAAAATATGTGCATCCTTGCATAAATGTATTGCTTTATATATAAGTTTGGGCTTGTGGGACAGGGATGATGATCATGGATCTCTCGAAGTACATTTCTTGATAATGGAGAAATTCATGAACCCAAACTTTTAAGAAAAGAGGAACTAGTTCAGCCTCCTTAAAATACGGTGATAAATAGAGTAAAGATGGACAATAGAGAAAATAGGCCAAGTACAAGATTGAGAATATAATCCATGACCAGGTAAACGCACACTAGAGTAACCCACGAATTTCCTTCCAATATTGATGGTAGCTGGTGTGGTAAGCGAAACTTTCCAATACACAACTGAGAGTTTCCACAAGATGAAAACAGGCCAACTGCTGACAGGTGCATCTATTATAGGAAATCATAATACATGTCTGCTATTTCAGACTTACCTCATACGTAGGTCACTCCAGACTATCATTTTTCTTAATCATAAAATAGATTTTAATGATATTATGTGTTTTACTTGTTGGTATAGAATACACTAGCCCTAAACCCTCTTCTCTCTAGTGAAATTTAACTCATTCTGAGGCTTAGCTAAACTATCACCTCTCAATAACATCTTTCTTTTGCTTTCTTTCCAAATTCTTTTACAATTTCTAGAATTCATTTTGCATTCTGGCATATTTTTTAAAACTTTGATTTATTTTACTAATTCATTCATTCCACAAATATTTATCGAGTGCATTCTATATGCCAGGCAATATTTTAATTGCTGGCAATATTGTAATGTACCAGATTCTCTGCTCTCATGAGGCTTATAGTCTACTGGGCTAGACAATTAATAAATTGATTATTACAGTGAATTCAGATGGTGATAAGTGATTTAAAGATACAAAGAATAATGGAATGGAGTAAATTCAGTCCCAGTTGGCCTAAGGAAAAATAAAGGGTATTTTTGAATTGTGTAAATTAAAAAGTTAGAAGTAGGACTGACTTCGCAAGATATTTGATCAAGCAGCTTAACAGACGTTTCCAGTTGCATCTGCAAATATACTAAATAGCTGCTGGGAGTAACACTCAATAAATGCAGTTTAATGACCAGCATAAGAAACCTTCAGCTGAAAATATGAGAAAATCCAATTAAAATCAGTTTACATAAAGGAGATTCAATGGTGCTTGTAGCTGAAAAGTCCAGAGAAGCGTATCTTAGTTTTTTATTGTCATTCAGAATTTTGGTTCTGTTGCTAAATAGTCTTTTCATCTTTGCCCTCTTTTCTGTTTGAATTTTTTCTTCACTTTGGCTGCTCTCATTGTAGAAAAATTTTAGCAATAGTTCCCTTGTGTCCTAAAATCCCCTAAAATTTTAAATGTTTGACACAAGTCAGAACCAGTCCCTCTTGTCAGGCAACACCACACCCTGGATGCCCCAGGTCAACCAAACCTTCCCAAACCGTACAGTTGCTGTCAGATGGCAAAAGGTGGGAAGGAAATCTATGTAACTAGGGGAAACAGAGTACTCTAAATTCTAATATATGTGGTTGTAAATGTTATGTGGAATTTTTATATCCATTAGATTACAATGTTTATTGTGGTCTTTATGATGTTATTACCATTATGTTTAATACACATTAAATAATTGGCTCTACTGTTTTAAGAGAATGTATATGTTGCACAAGAAAAATACTCTAGATCCCTTTGGTCAATGGACTCAATAAAAGTTTTTTCTAATGAATCCTACTACTGATTCCATTCTTTTAAGTGCAAAGTGGCTACTTTAGAAAGTAACTGACTCTCAACTTTTCTTCTACAAAATACACATCATTTGCTAATTCACTAGAGAGGGAAAAAGTGTCCCTCTTTGTCACTGATCTGCATAAACTTTATGTTCATGATTTAAAACAAGTTATAAAAAGATAATAAGAACAATAAATTGAAAATATATTTACTTAAAGCTAGGCTCACAACAAGAAAGATCTCTTAAAATCTGTGATTTTCTTACTTTTACATTCAGTTTTAAAAGGAGAATTATCGTTTGATAACAGCACATTTCATATTTAGCAAAGAAATGTAATATTAATGTAGTTCATGGTGATGCTTCAATAGAAACGCCTGTTATTAACCGTGTCAGCATGATTGCTTTCTGACTGCCGTTTTCAACTAGACATAATCTGTTCTATTCATATAAAGTGGAAGGGAGGGAAAGAGCAAAGGAGAATGCAGTTACCAAATCATGAACTCGAATAGGCAATTAGAGTAATGCGCATTTGGCAAAGCTATCTTGCTTTGTATGAAAGTAATTTTTTTAGACTTGAAGAAATGTAGCTAACTTGATTAAAGGTGTGTGTCTGCAGATAAAATCTTTCACAGTTCTTTAAATATGCTAGTTTATAATCAGAGAAGCTTTTATTCACTTTGCGTCTTAGCATCACTGAATTGCCTGTCTTCTTTCATGTTTAATGTGTTTTAAAGGCTTTTTTAAAAAAAACATCAGATTCTTAAAAGCTACATGTGTAGTAGCATTCTGTGATGGTAAGAAAATGAATGTCTGAGACCTTCCATGATAATCAGAGTCAGAAATAAAGACAGCTGTCTCCTTCGTTCCTTAGAGAGAACGCTCTTAAGATTTCTTACCTATTGAGGTAGAAATGGGAGGAATAGTGACTCTGGCAAAGTAAAACTTACTCAGTTCTCCCACTCCCTAGATTTGAAGTGGTATTTCTTTGTATTCTCTGTCCATTAAATAAAATGTTTCTGTAGATTTTTAATATGCAAAAACTTTTAGATGACATCATAATATTAAAAATCACTTCTTCACCTGGGTCTAGAAGCAGCAATGTTTGGGTCCTGAGTCTCAGGATAGGAAACAGGAAAGCGATCTTTTTAGCTTATCTTATTTGATTATCTCATCTTAATATCTTACCTCTACTTGCCCTTCTTCCTACCATATAGCAAATGTCCTGCTTCAGTCATACCTCAAAGGAGGTTATACATATCAATGTACTTTTTTCAGTTAAAGTAGTACCCCCTTCTCTGCAGGGGATGCGTCCTAAGACCCACAGTGGTTTCCTGAAACTCTGGAGAGTATCAAACCCTATATATGCTTTTTTCCTATACATACATACCTATGATAAAGTTTAATTTATAGGTTGAGCACAGTAAGAAATGAATAACAAGAACTAATAATAAAATACAACAATTATAACAATTTATTGTGATAAAAGGTGAATGTGGTCTCTCTCTCAAAAAAACATCTTATTGCACAAATTTAATACCTTTTCTGTCTTAATTAAGCACTCATCACTCACTGTAGCTATAACCTTTGCAGTTTGAGGTGTGAGAGCCAAACTAGCATGTTTCTTTTTCTTTCTTCATAATTCCATGCATAGAAGATTTATTCTTAGTGTAGATATTAGCAACCTCAGCATATGATTGTTCTTCTTTCTTTAAATTGAAAACTTTCACGTTTTTACTTAAAGGAAGCACTTTCTGGCCTCTCTAGCCATATCCGATTGCCAGCGTCACTACTCTTGCACTTTGGGGCCATTATGAAGTAAAATAAGGGTTACTTGAACAAAAGCACTGCAACACTGAGACAGTCAATGTGATAACCCATGTAGCTACTAAGTGACTAATGGACAGAGAGCATATACAGTGTGGATGTGCAGGACAAAGGGACGATTCACATCCCAGGTGGGACAGAGCACGATGGCGCAAGATTTCATTACGCTGTTCGGAACAGTGCACAATTTAAAACACAAATTTTTTATTTCTGGAATTTTTCATTTAATATTTTTGGATCGCAATTGACCTCAGGTAACTGAAACTGCAGAAGTCTTTCACCCTCCACAGATAAGGGGGGGCTGCTGTACTCAACTTATCATATTCAGTTTAATTTACTTGGATTAATAATTTCAACTACTAAGACTAAGAAACAATCTTAAATTCCTGTCTTCGTATGGTAATTCTCCTGATTTGTTATTTTGTCCTCCTTTCTAACAGATAGTTTGAATGCTATACTTTAATAGTACTGTTTATCATACTGAAATTTCACAAATGTGTTGATTCAACAGTGCATTGTGTATCTTTGGATTTTTGTACACCATGTTCTTCATTCATTTTGACATTCTGGATTTAAACAGTGTTACTTATGTTGAGGTTTCAACTAGAAAAATGCATGTAGGTTATATTTAGAGAATTTTTTCTTCCTGTGGAGGCAGAATCACAGACTTTGGGCAAAGATACTAGAAACTTTAGTTTTTTAAATACTAAATCTTGGCTCTGATTTTATAAAATACACTTGGTTTCTTTGAGTTATTTTTTCTGTGCATTTCTTTGCTATGGTAACAATAGTACTAAGCGTGGGTGATATGTTTGCCCAGTAAATTCTTTGAACCTGGACAAATAGCTTTTAACTTCTGCCCTACAAAAACCATCATCATCCAAAAAATCCAAAAAATTTTTGGTACTTCAGAAACACAACTGAGCTTTCCAAATGAAAATCTTCCAGCATGACAGTTCTCTGCTGGTAGGAACCCTACATTTATTATACTACTGATGTACTTTGACCTAAAGTCCCCCACGCCCAGCACATACACACACATCAGTGGAGTGTTCAAACTAGAACCGGTAGTGGTGAATTTGGGAGTATTTCCATTTGCAATTTAAAAAGTGACTTCTCTTGCCATTTAACAGTATATGGGAAATTATAGTGGCATAAGTAACATCATACTGTTATGTTTTTTTTAACAACATCTGAATAAAACGTTTGTTTTCTGGGGACTGGCCTCATGGCTGAGTGGTTAAGTTCTTGCACTCTGCTTCGGTGGCCCAGGGTTTTGCCACTTTGGATCCTGGGTGTGGACCTAGCACCGCTCACCAGGCCATACTGAGGCAGCATCCCACATAGCAGAACCAGAAGGACCTACAACCAGAATACACAACTATGTACTGGGGCCTTTGGCGAGAAGAAGAAGAGAAAAAAAAAGTAGAAGATTGGCAACAGATATTAGTTCAGGTGCCAATCTTTAAAAAAAAAAAAAGAAAAGTTTTCTTTACTTGATGAAACTTTCTGCTCTCATTGAGAGCAAAATTAGGGTGGGGAATATAGAGGATCTTTGGAAGATTTTTATCATATTGAAGATTCACTACCAAGGAAACTGGGCAGAGAACATTGTGACCGTTTTACCTGATTCAGCATAGTTCATTTCGGTTTAACATCACCAGTTGGATGATAAGGTAACTCACATAATAATAAATCAGGCAGGTTTAGTTTGCTTGTTTCAAAATTATAAATATAATCTAGGTTTTATAGAGTGTAGTTTTAACTGGTGATTTGAATATAATTTAATATTAGCAATACAAGATTTATTTAATGAGCTAAAATATTATAATACATTGGATGAAATTGTCAACCTAATTATTGTGTATTGAATCCTACAAAAATTTTTTCCTTTAATATATAAAATGTAATACATATTTATTTTATTTCCTGGATCTCAGGAAAATTATTTAACCTATACCAGCTTCTATTAAATCATTTGTGAAATGGGGAAAACAACATTCCTTGTGTTATAAACTTCTGTGAAGATTATGTAAAATAAAGCATGTCAGGATCGTAACACAGTACCATATACATCATAAATACTCCATAAATAATAGAATAAATAATAGATATTATTAACTGTTTCATTCCTGGGGTTAAGCATGAACCATTTTAAGCTATAGTCACTTAATTTTGTTTAGATTTCTTCTTATTTTGTTTTTTTAATTTAAATTTTTTTAATTGCAGTAGCATTGTATTATATCATTAAATAGCTGTCAGATGTACATCATAATATATTTCGAATTCTGTGTAGATTACATCATGTTCACCACCCAAAAACCAATTATAGTCCATCCCCTTCATAGGTGAGCCTAATCGCCCTTTTTGCCCTACCCCCCCCACCACACCCCTCCCCTTCCTTATTCACAGGTGATTTCTTCCCCTAAACAAGCATCTCTTGCCCTCTTTTTGCTTTGCTAAAGGTCTCTTTTGGAAGTCTCTTTTACCTGTTTCCAGATAGAGAAACATCCATAAACATTCGAATGCATTTCTGGGGGTGTATTGGAAAAGCTGAGTCATATTTTCTTAAGGAGTCCTTGTGGTATCACAGTGAATAATCCTGGGGTATATTCTCAGCTTATATCTGAGATGAAATTTTCGCTCTGATATTACAGCTTTTTAGCCAATTTATCACAACCTAAAGGGTAGGAGTCAGGATGAAACTCCCTAGCTGTTTGCTTGCCAATCCAAACCACCATATTGCCTCACAGGAGAAAGAATGTTGAGATCGCATAAAATAATTGTTAAAAACTTAGGGATTGACTTCAGTCAAACCTAAGTGAATTTTGCCTCTGACTCTTTCACTTTGAAATTCAAATTCCTCAACTGGAAGATGAAGATAATTATTACTATCTCAGAAAGCTGTTGTAGAGACTAAATGAAGTGACATATGTAAAGACCTTAGCACGGTGATATATCAGAACTTAATATATATGACTCGCCATTCATAAAGCTTGGACATAATAGAAGCACTTGAGAAATTCACGGAATTCTTCCATGCCATGTACTGTTTGGAAACCAGAGTCCTGGAAGCGGGTTTGTTATTGGTTTCTGTCTTTTCACACTTGATTACAATACTTGAACATCAAAAGGTGCCAGGTACCCTCTCCCCCTATCATGAACAAAACTTCAGGGGATTCAGGTTTTTTTCTTTTTAATTGAGAAAATTTATAACAAATGCATTAATCCAAAAATAATTCAAAATTGGATTTTTCTTGTTAATTAAAAAACATCTACATACATTATAAAAATAATAATGATATGTGCAGGAACATGAGTACATTGTTAGAATCCTGTGGGTGTGTGTGTATATGTGTGTGTTTTGCCTCTCTCTGGTTTTGTCACCTGTACTGGCTTTTGTTACCTGTATTATTGTAGGCCGTCATGGCAGAAAATATGGTCAAGGCTGCCAATAGCTTCAGAGTTTCAAAGCTTAAAATTTTAGCTGCAGGACTGAGGCTGGCAGATATTCTCTCTGGGTCCCAGATTCAGACATCCTGGCGACAGGGGACAGGTGTTCATGACACTAAGCTGCTCTGGCTGTAGTCAGGTGCACAGGTCCTAACATTATGGCTCAGTGACCAGGTTGGTGGAGAGAGTAGTTCCCAGGTGCAGTATCTCCAGCTGAAGAGAAAGTACTCTAAACGATAAAAAGAAACCACGTTAAGTGGTTTTGCCCTTACTGAAACAGCATCATAAAAGAAACATATCAAAAGTAACTATGAGCATCAGTTGAATTCAGCGCATAACTTGTTTCCAGGAAAACTGCTTGGCCCCATAAGAATTAACTGTATTAGGAATGGATCCCTCAAATCTTTGAACTCATTCCTTGAAGATTTCTGTAATGAAATCACAGCTGAATATTTGAATCAATAATGTAGGCTGTCCAGGTGAAAGAAGCTTATGTTGAAAAAGTTATGTCTGGATACATCTATCTTCATTTCAAAAGAGGCTGCTTATCTTTTAAAAAAATTTGTTTGATATATACAAAAATGCTATGTACTATTTTAAGTTTAAATGGTTTATGTTGGGAGGTTAGGAGTTACCATATAATGGTGATGAATTTTGTGATCGTTGAGACTGGGTTTGTTCGGTACATGTAATATCCATTCTCTTTACTATGTAATAAATTGAATGTCTGTCCTTTATGCTAGAAGAGTTTCTATATTTCCTGTTTTGTCTTGAAAGGTATGCTTATTTACCCTATTTATATTTACATATGAAGAATATGGATAAGATAGAAGGAGGGAAGTGACTGAATGAGAGAATATGAATATGCTGATTTTGTCTCGATATTTAACTTAGATACTAAAGAACTTTAGTACTGAATGCTGTATTGTCATTTGCTACTAACACAATACTATACTTTATTATTATTAGTTAAGCTTATTCAGCTATGTTTTATTATATTCATATCATAAAAGTTTGGCATAAGTAAAAGGCATTTTTAAGGAAAAGTGAGAAATCTACTTACGCTTTGTGAAACTTTAAAAATGTGTATCTATAAAATATACTTGAAATGTAGGTTTAAGGGTATGGGGAGGGTGGGTGTTAAGGGACTTCCAATACTAAGCTTAATGAAACAGCTTGTTCTCGTCATATGCCCATGGCCATGAAAAGAATGCTTCAATATTCACTTCATAAAAATAAAATCATTGGTCTTGATAGATATTTCCAAATGCCTATCAGAATATAGAATTTTTCCATCTGCATATATACTATTACAATAAATCTTTGACCGAGGAAAAAAATAAATTTTTGTGTATAAAATTTCTGAAGGATCAAAGATGAAAATAGAAAGGAGATGTTTAAAATTCCCCTGAAACTGAATTTCCATTACTTTTAAAATTTCTGTATTTCAGTGCCTCATTGCATTTAATCTCTATTACGCTGATGACATTTTGGGGTTGAAAATGTACAAATAAACTTAGAGAAAAGATACATATGGAAAACTTTTTACAAATTGCAACCTAAGTAACTTCTGAATATGTGATAATGTTTTACTGTATAATTTCTTCTATTGTTTACATATCGGAAAACAAGGTAGTAATTGGTATTAGGTTTCTATATGAATTACGACTGTAGGAAGTAATTAAAAATGATGAAATAAAAATTTTAAAGAGAAAGTCATTTTTTAAAAATCTAGTTGTAATATTTCCTGAAGAAGTTTTCAGATTTCTGTTTGGAAAACTAATGCTTTTTATATGTACGTAAAAAAAAGTAAATTCCCTACTTGAGATTATCAATGCCTAGGAAAACTGTAATGGAAACAGATAGTTCTTCTCCCAGTTCCCTCTCCTGGGCCATTATTTCTGTTTTTCCAGCTTAACTGAGATATAATTGACATATAACATTGTATAAGTTTAAAGTGTACAAAGTGTTGATTTGATACACTTCTATATTGTGAAATGATTACAACCATAGCTCCCTAACACCAGTATCACATCACATAATTATCACTTCATTTTTGTGGTAAGAACATTTAAGATGTACTCCCTTAGCAACTTTCAAGTATATAACACAATATTATTAATTATAATCACTACGTGTACATTAGATTTCCAGAACTTGTAGCTGGAAATTTGTACCTTTTGACCAATATCTCTCCATTTTCCTCACCCCTCAGTCCCTCGTAACTCCCATTTTACTCTCTATTTCTAACAGTTCTGAGGTCATATCTCATTGTAGTTTTGATTCTGCCTAGTAATAGAACCATCAACAAAATGAAAAAGCAACCTATATAATGGGAGAAAATAATTACAAGCCATCTATCTGATAAGGGGTTCATATCCAAAATATATAAAGAACTCATACCATTCAATAACAACAACAACAACAAATCAATCCAATTAAAAAAATGGGCAGAGGAAATGAATAGACATTTTCTCAAAGAAGACATACAAATAGCCGACAGGTACATGATAAGATGCTCAACATCACTAATCATCTGGGCTATTATTAGTACTTTTGTGGTCAGATTTTGACACCACTTGAGGGCTGAAGTTTGACTTCCTGTCCATTCTTTGGCTTAGGTCACACAAAGGAAAAGATTTTTATGTCATAACATCTTTATGAAACCCCACAAGGCACCTGCCAACAGATTCAATATCTACGCTATGTATCTAACTTGCCAAGACATCTAAATCAACTCACTGAGTCCTAATAAGTAACGGCCATGCATTTTGCATTTTGGACACATCTCACAGTGTGTGGGGAAGGATGGGTGACTAATATATGTGTTTCCTGATTAAACACACGCACACTCACATAGTGTCAAAATCATCAAAGTGAAATGTAGTGATGTGCAAAGGAAAGAGAAATGGTAACAGTGCAGTGAAACTGAAGCCTATGCTATGGCTAGAGAAATACGGAAAGACAGAGTGAAAAATTGTTGACAAAATCATCCATTCACACAGTAAGCATCCGGTCTTGAAAATCATAATTTTAGAACTAAGTGTTAGGTCACAACAATAACAAAGAAAAACACTGTCTTCAAGGAGATGTCAGTCTAATGGGAATGACAGATATGAACACAATTTTTTAATAGTGTGATAAATGCTATAATAAAAGGAAAAGTCAGGGGTTGGCCCAGTGGTGTAGTGGTTGAGTTCACGTGCTACACTTTGGGACCTGGGGTTGCTGGTTGGGCTTCTGGGAGAAGATCTATGCACTGCTTACCAAGCCATGCTGTGGCAGGCATCCCACGTATAAAGTAGAGGAAGACGGGCAAGGATGTTAGCTCAGGGCCAGTCTTCCTCAGCAAAAAGCGAAGGATGGGTGGGAGATGTTAGCTCAGTGCGAATCTTCCTCAAAAAGACCCCCCAAATAACAAAAAAGGAACATTCAGACAGAGGTAGTAGTTTCCGAAGATGTCATTTCTGTTGTAGCTTTTTCGTCTACCCTGCTAATGCGTGATAGGCTGGTACATAATTGGTATGTTGCATAAATAAATGAATATAGAGAAATTGTTTCTTCAGCAACAATCTCTCACTTGAACTGGGGAAGGAAAATCAGTTTCCCTTTATTTAGTCACTCTTCAAGCATTGCCATTGGTCATTCACTGAACCAATCAATAGCTCCAAATTAAAGTCTTTTTCTTGTCCAGTGGAAACAAATAGACCACACATCTATACAGATTTCAGTATCCTACCTGTTTTCTCTATCCCATATACCTTCCACTAAGGATACTGGCTCTATTCCCAAACAAATCCAGTTACCCTTCCAGAACAGGCAGTTGAAGAGGGATCTGGAATAAAATTTGGCATAAATGAATTCCGCTGCGTGACAGTCATGATGGCAGACCAGGTCCCACCAAGAGTGGATGTCCTCTGGGTCTGTTCACATAGCCTCAGAGGAGAAGCTTTGCAATATGTTTGGGTCTACAGACCTATTGGCCCAAACGGTCAGACCAGTCATGCTCTTGAGAGTAATATATGCACATTCGGCATTTTCAACAAAGAGCAGTGCAAGAAAGATTTTGTAGTGCACGCAGCTCTGCAGGCTTAGTCTGCAGGAGAGCAGTTCCTCTCTCCTTTATCTGCGCTGCTTTCCATCTTCTTATTATCCCTGTGGTGAGTTTTGTGAATTGTTTTTATTTTCTTTTTGAGGAGACTAAAAAAGATGAAACCCTTGCCAATACCTAGGCCTGTGGCTATTCAACAGCCTGTGACTGTGGGCTCAGCCTCTTCTCTAGGCATGTAAAACCTGTAGGAGAGAATTCAAGAGGCAAAATTTGCTGGAGGAAAGATTATGAAGCAACAGGCAACAGAAAGCTGTGCTTCCTGATCCCCAGTCCACAGTACATAAGGAATTCTCTGCTGGATTTAACCCGTCACTCAGTTTCATTGTATAATTATTTCCTATCCTCATAGTTTTCACTTTTAAATCAGAGCAAGATAACTTCGGATTCTCTTTTTCCCTTCTCAAGGACACTTCATCTTTAGCTTTTGTTTTTTGCAAGAAGGAAAAAGAATAATATTTGCCCAAGGTATGGCTGAACAAACTTGGTGGGTGTGGGGAGACAACTGCATAAATTAAAGAGAATGTTCCCTCTTCTCCTCTGACAATAAAACATTGTCAATTTTATTGCATCAGACTCTGCATACCTCTATTCTATTCTATTCTGAAGTGAAGTTGTATATTTTATTCTTTCTCATACTCTACAATTAGCTTCACAAAATAAAGAGAAAAAGCTTGCTGTATATTATCAAATCATGAACAGAGAAAATAAATTTGAGTCTTTTTACAAATTTTTTGTACTGGGGACAATATATGAAATGTTATTTCATATCAAAATAATATTTCATTAAAGATTTAAGATTTAAAAACATTCAAAATATAAACTTACGAGAACTCTTAAGGAATATGAATATTTGTAAATAACCTGAAATAGTTGTATCTTTTATGTTTAGTTCAGTAGTTAATTAAAGGGGAATCACGTTTAATGGGACTATTCCAACATATGATACTCTCTGTAATCTAGAGATTCTTCTCCAGAGCCTTTTATATAGAGATTTTGGGATTTGCATTAAAATGAGCATATTAGTAATCATTAATCTATTTTTCTAGAAAAAATTCTTCTTGAAAGAAAATGCCAATACCCTATACTTTTTCTAGCTTTAAGAAAATCCACACAGTCTTTATAATATTTGAGCTAATTAAGCGGATCAGTGAGGTCATAGCAGATTCGTGAGCAAATTCAAGTTCTCATGGCACCAACATTTTAACAAATGCAGTTTCCTATTAAACGCATACATAATCTCTTTGCAAATAATCTTTAAATATCTGTCCTGATTAAAAAGCAGAGTTAGGCAGAAACTCAACCTTGCGATGAAAGGGTAAAGAGTAAATATACATTTATTTACATTATTTGGTAACTGAAATGTAACTGCTTTTTAACCTTCCTTATCTATCTAAACTAAAGATAATGGCTTGCCAGTGCTTTGCATTCTTGGGGTGTCTGTGTCAGTAAACGTCTTCACTCTCACTAACAAACTTGAAATTTATAGACTATAATTTTTGCTAAAGGTGAATCAAAGTATCCAGGGTATGTATGTGTATGGCAAAATATTATTAAAATGGAGATTCAAGTAAAGTGAATAGATAATTTAGCTTGCCTGTACTTCATTCCTTTGCATTTCCTATATTGTAAACAGGGGGTGTGACTTGATTTGTCCAGATTGTTCTTATTCACTAATTGGATGTCATAGCTGCTTAAATTTCCCTCTTAATCCACACAGGTGAGTCTAAGAAAAGGCAATATGCACAATTAGACTAAAAGTCATTGTTGACTTTTAATGCTGGATAATTTTGCAAAACTAATGTCAGTTGCTGGTGTGTATGTTTGTGTGCATGTGCTTGTGTATTTTAATTCAAGAGATTTATTGTGACTGTTCACCTGGGCTGTCAGTGTTTAAATATCCCCACAGATGGATCATCAGGATGACTACAGATGGTTTATTTGAATTGCATGTTTAGATTGTTCATGTGCTGTGTAAACTTTAGGCCCATGTTTCTTCTCTAGAGTATATGAATATTTATAAAGTTAAATCTAGTTCTTCCCTCTAAATGCAGTAATCCAGTTATAATTTTAATACTGTTGCAATCAGAGATCAATAAATAGTTATGCTTTGTTTATTCTGTATATGTAAGACTAAGCAGATGGGAATACTGAACTAGTTTAAATTTTGAAATAAATGTGTATAGGAGCTGGAAGAGATTCAGAAAAGTAATTTTTTGAAAAATTGAGCTGTTAAAAGAGAAATTGATATTGATATTATTCTACTTCTAAGATCATTTAATTAAGCTTTACCAATGTGATTAAATCTTTCTATATCTTTTGCCATGTTTTGAATCCATTTAATGATTCATGTTATTCAAAAACCACATTTAATTTTCCTTTCAGACATGCTTTTGGAAAAGCAATTTAGGAAAATATCTGTATTTTATATCTTTGCACAAATGGTTCTAGAATGGTTTATTGCCAACCAATTCTGACAATATTATAAAAAAGCATTTATTTAAGTTAATATCACTTTCTCAGATGATACATTTAACAGTTCTCTGAAATAACAGCATGCTAATGTTTTTAATGTAAATATTTATTAGTTATGACCCATAAAATGTTATATTATGGAGAAGCTAAAATGCTTTAAAATATTTGGAAAATTTTAATGCTTATTCATTACTAAATATGAAATGATTACAGCATCATATATTTAGAAGAGAGAGAGAATAGAATGGAACAATGTATGCAAGAGGATTTAAAAGCTTCCCTTGTAAGGATCTATTTTAAATGCAAAAACTTACAGTTAAATCAGTTGCTTATTTTTTGCTTAATGTGGTCCAAAGAATGGGCTTAATTTTAGTAGATGTCAGTAATGTAACACTGGTATTTCTCAATTTACAGCCTATGTCAAAGGAAAGGTGGGATATAGTATTAGTATATCCTCATAAATATATAAATACATCCTCATTTCTTCCTGGAAAGGAAGAACATTGTGAGCCAATGCCATTCAACAGTTAAACACACAAGCTTTAGACATGTACAGAACTCAGTTTTAATTTACGTTTTACTAGTGACCACAAGTTACCAAAAAGACTTTTGTTCCCTCATCTGTTTTTGAGATCACGTATTTTAAGGCACAATAATAAGTTCATAATTAAAGGTGCCAATTATTTTTTATGACAGATTTTACTGATGGGTGGCATATGTTGTTGTATTAATAGTTTTCAGGCTTTATCCTGATTTATCTGCGTCATCTGAAGATTACTGGCAAAAGAAACTATATATGTTCAGGAAGTGAATGGATCCCTGACTCAGTACCTGCCCTTGCATCTACCGGTTACTTTTGCCAAGATGATTTCTAAAAAAAATTCTGTTGAAATCAACTTCAGATTAACTCAGGGAAAAAGGAGAGATAATAATGCTCAAATGAAATATATAATTTTATTCCCCATGTGCTTCAAAGTACAGTGTAAGCACTCCAGTAACGCCAGAACCACTGAGAAAGCAGAGTGTCTAACATTCACTGTGCAGCACCTCAGGAACCCGAGTTGTGCCTATGTCAGCTCTCAATTAGTGCAGCTCCACACTGAGAAGGAGATTTGAAAACAATGGGACATCATTAGTGGACATTCAGAGTACAATATTTTGCCAAGCTACCAAAAGTCTGTCGATGAGCCACCACAGGGTCCCACTAAAAAAGAAAGAAATTTGTTAGCTCCTTTGGTAGTCTGTGAAGTAAAATTTGGGGCACAGGTTGAGGTTATAAAGGGAAGAGGAGGGAAAAACCATAAACACCTACCCATTGATAGATTTGTGTTTCTTAGTAAACCTGACATGGTTTAGTGCCAAGCCAACGTTAAGTCACTTAAGGAGCCTTCTCTGGAATTAGCAATTTGAAGAATTCCAACTATCTTGGTTAAAAGGTAAGCCTTTTAATAGACCCACATCTTTGACTTGGAATGACTTTATAATGTCTTCCAGGAGATATCTTAAAATCAATAACTCTGGAATCAAGGAGGAGGTGGGGGAAACTAACCTCTAGAAGTTGTGTCATGCTTAATAGCTGTAATCTCTTACCCTTCTTCTTCTATGCTCTCCAATTTTTTATAACTGCCAATTTTAGCCCCTTGAACAAAGAATATAGCAAGGATTTACTTTGTAATGGAGCAGAAGATTGTGTTTGTAAAAGGAGCCATTGGGATGATTTCCATATGCAGATGCGCCTTATTATGTGTGAATTTACGTATGCCTCCTCTTTTTCCATGGGACAGAAATGCTACGTTGTAGTAAAGTTAAATGTGAAATTGCAGTAGCACTTTTACTGGATGAAAATGGAAGTCTTTAATGACCTAGTGCGACAAATATTCCCTCTGGAATGTGCCTAGAGATGACATCGAGAGAGTGATCTGCTTTTTATGCTGAGACTTTTTGTTAGTAAGGAAACTAATTGTAAGTAATATCATCACTACCACCTTTGAGGAATTTGTTACTCATTGTACGCATGGCTGTACAGAAATCCTACAGTTTTCTCAAAGGAAAACTCATACAAGGAAAAGGAACATTTATATTAAAAATGGATATTACTGTTCAGTTTTAGAGAACACATACTTTAGTATTAGAGTTCTGTGGTATATAGTATCTAACTGTTGGATAAGTTTTGAGTTCACTAACAAAGAGAAACACAAGTTTGTATCCTCTATTTTTTTTAATGGTAATCTGGATAATCAATAGTCAACCTGTTAGTGTGTGTGTGTAATTTAAAGGTGCTTTCAAATCATATAAAATCAAGGGTTAATTAATAAACTACAATTTTGTTTCCCTATGTAGACAGATTTACTGAATGTGAATAAGTGCAATTAATAATTTAATTAATTATCATTGGATAATATCTAGAAATCATTTGTTTCTGTGTGTTCATTTCTTTTTCACTCTCTAAATTTCTTTGAAGATTCTGTACTAATTAGACATTAGCTGACTCCTTATCACCATACCTCTTAAATCCTATTTCTCACCTTAGAAATTAGAACATCTGAATTTCCCTAAAGAATCTACTTGCACAGAGAACAGTAGTGAGCACCATATAGCTATTGACAATTTTTCAGGGAAACAGATAAAGATGAAATATATTCTGTAATCCACAGCTGACAAATATAAAAGCCCTCACAATACCTGTTTATTCTCCAAGGTCCATTGTCAACCCTTCAGCCATAAATATTTGTGGTTGTAGTAGTTGATATTTACATCTCTAGGTTCTTTCTCCCAGAGACAGCCAACTGGTGGAGAATCTTCTGTACATTAGCCCAAGCAATTCAGCCCAGCACAGACTGACTTCTACATGTTGCCCACACCTGCTTTCATTTTCAGACTAACTTTGGCAAATAGACAAGGTGTTTTGTTTTATTTTGTTTTGTTTTAGTTAATAGGCCATCTTCTTTAGAAAGCAGTTTGAAAAACAACTTTTGTTATCACTGTATGTCCTTGGGATACTTTTCCTCCTCTCCATTTTGGCCCTCCAGTAAAGGAGGGAATCTTAGTGAATGGAATATCCTCAGTCTATTAAACCCAAATGGCCTTTAGAGAGTCGTGTAAACTCTCTGTGAACCATCAGAGGTGTCAGAGGAAAATAAAGAGTGGTGTATCAGAGTAGTAAGCGCAGAGGAAATTTTATGAATTAGGTACACTGCTCCTAATGAGGACTGACTGAGGAAAGGGCTATTAGTTAAATGATCTGAGTTTCCCTGGTGAACGCAAAGAAAACGTTATTTCAATTGGGCATAGCTGAGTAGCTGACATCACTTATTTTTTAAAAGGAATTTGATAGTAAATGGAATGGGAAAGAGAATCTTTGAGAGTAGTTTAGATCATATACTATGAGGGAAAAAGGAGACCGTGAAAATCTGGTCCATGAAAAGGAAAATATGGAAGCTGTATAAAAGGGGAAATTGTACCCCAAAGTTAAAATCTTGCCAGTAAGGTAAGATCCTTCCGCTTTAGAAAGATGACGCATGATTGAAAATAATGGTGAGCATCCAGAGAGATTTTTGAGATGTAAACGAGGGATCCTGAAGAAATGCGTATTAGAGAGCTGTCGTCTAGAGCCGTGAGCTAATCTTGAGAGCAATATTGGGTGATTGTTAACAGCATGGATACTGCCGTGAGTATGCCAGGATTTACATGTGAAAGCTGCCTCACTTAGTACTTGTGTGAACTTGCGTTGGTTATTCATCATTCTTTTGCTTAATTTCCTCATCTGTAAAATGTATATAAAAATAGTATCTCACAGATTGGTTTTTAAGATCAAATAAAATCACATATATAAAGTAGTCAGAATAGTATCCGTCATGGACTGAATTGTGTCCCCTCAAAGTTCACATGTTAGAGTCCTAACCCACAGTACCTCAGAATGTGGCTGTATCTGGAGATAGAGTCTATAAAGAGGTATTTAAGTTAAAATGAGGTCATTAGGGAAGGCCCTAATCCAGCATGACTGATGTCCTTACAAGAAGAGGAAATGAACACAGATGGGTTCAGAGGGAAGACCAGGTAAAGACACAGGGGGAAGATGGTCATTTAGTAGCCGAGGAGAGAGGCCTCTGAAGAAACCAACTTTGCCAATGCCTCAATCTTGAACTTCCAGTGTCCAGAATGATGAAAAAATAAATTTATGTTGTTTAAGCCACCCAGTGTGTGGAAATTCGTTAAGCAGCCCTAGCAAATTAGTACAGTGCGTCAATCAGTAAGCGCAAAATGGATGTTCGCTGTTGGAGGAGGACTGTCTCGAGTTAGGAACTTGGATTCTCAGTGACAATAGAAAATGCATACACCCGAACTAGCTTTCTTTCAAGAGTTCACATTAGCTTGCTTCCAATCTGAAATTTTAGGTTTTGTTAGAACTTCTAAAAGTAACTTTGTACGAACTAACATTACTTTGTATCTCTAACTAAGAAGAATACAGCACTCTGGGAAACCTTCTACCATCAAAGAAAAATACCATTCACTCATTTTGCTTTTATAGGCACTTTCCTTTTGGAGTGTTTTGAGGCAAGTTGTTTTGTTTAATTTAGTGTAAAATACAACAACTAAGGACAAAGAAAAATGTAAAAAAGACTATTTTGAAGAGAATTTGTCTCTTAGTGTTAATGATGATTCACACACATGTATTTCCACTATTTTGACCCAGAGATTTATGAGATTTTGAAGCCAGTAGAATAAGCAGTGGTTTACTTGAACTTCCACAAAACCGTGGCCCATATTTTCACATTTGTGGCATGAGGCGGATTCAAGCAGGGGACCATGGTTTGAAAACATATTATCTGAACATATTATATTATCTACAGTTATGGTCCATGATCAGGAGGTAGTTAGATAGAGGCTTAAATGCAGACTAAAAATCATATCCTGAGATGGGATGTTCTTCAAATCTCAGTCTGCTTTCCATCTCCATATTCATCTATATTTATCAGAAGTTCCAGAGGACATAATGGCCTTTCATGCAGCCCTAGTGCCTTTGCTCATGATACTCACTCAGTCAGGAATGGCTTTACTCATTCTTGTTGCCTCTACCCCTGATAAACTCCTGTTCCAGGGGCTGGCCCCGTGGCTGAGTGGTTAAGTTAGCCTGCTTCGCTGCAGGCGGCCCAGTGTTTCGTTGGTTCAGATCCTGGGCATGGACATGACACTGCTCATCAAACCACGCTGAGGCAGCGTCCCACATGCCACAACTAGAAGGACCCACAACGAAGAATATACAACTATGTACTGGGGGGCTTTGGGGAGAAAAAGGAAAAAAATAAAATCTTTAAAAAAAAAAAAAACTGATCCAGTCAGTTGTCATCAACTCATCAGGCCTCTTTAACAGCACAAAGTAAAATTTTCCAGCATTGGTTTTTCCATGACATGTTTTACTGATATATTAATATTAACATCATTCAACAATTCGGGAAAATTTTGGATCCTCTACTTTGGGTCAGGCACTGTGCTAGGCACAAGTTATACTCCTTGGAAAGCATCAAAATCAATGTTTTACTTTCATTTCTTCTCAATCTTTTAGTGAGCTCCTTCAGGGTGGGAAATTTGTCTTTATATCTCCTATGCCTAGTGCTTATTTGGATAAACTGAGTTTATTTATTGTAGTCTTACTCTTCTGAAGTTGGTATTCTATTTACCCTATATAAGAAGGTATCATTAAATATTTATGAACCAGAACTCCCATTCTCATACCAAGTTGAACAAGATAAAAGTAACTCTATCAATATTCTATGCGATTATTTAGTTTTTAAATTTTTTAATCGTGGTAAAATACACATAAATTTTTGATATAACAATGATGCAAAAATACTGTACTTTGAGTGGAACCATTTATTACCATTAAATAGAAGAATAGACAGTTTTCTTATTAAATACAGAATATTCCAGAACAGCTTATGCTAGGGACGAGGATATTAAGAGAAGGTGGTGATGTAAACACAATACATTTGATTTGTCTCTTTGCATCACGTATTAGTACAAGCGGATGTGATTATTGTCCCTTCAATACTCTGTCTACACACAAGGCATCTAGAACAAGAACGTTGGGTAAATACTTATGGAATGTGGCAAAAATACTAAATTTCCTGGGCTGTCAGGACCTTATTATGCTTCTTGGAAGATATAAAAAGATACAATTTAGTGTAAAAGTTTCAGGGCAAATGTGTGTATATTCTCTTCTTACAGCATCTCTTAATACTCTTTAAATTTAGAGTCAAACACTCTGACTTCTTGTTGCTGGAGTTTTCTTTCCACTTATTACTGAAAACTTGATTCCTATTATTTTATCATATTTTTGAAGATACCTTGGCTTCTGTTCTTCTCATTTTCTGCCTCAACTCACATTCTTAGGAATCAATCTTGATAACACAACATACCCTTGTCATAACCTTTTTCTAGCCAGCAACCACAGTCACACTGCGTTTCGACATTTGCTGTTTTATTCTATAAATTTCTGTCAGGGCCCTGCGATACTCTCTTCTGACTTCTTGATCTGTAACAGCTTCCATGATTGCTGCTTCTGTTATTGTGTCAAAGCCCTTTCAAGGTACATAAATGCTAAACACAATGGTTTAGAAAACTGGTTCAGCTTCTCCATTAACTGATTTATGGACTGAAGATAGGAGAGGATAAAGAAATCTTTTCAATGTGGGTTTATTCTCTGTTTTGAGTCACTATCCAGACAAGTGTCTAGTCAAAGGAGGAGAAAAATAAGAAATTCACTGTTAAATGATTAACAAATGTGATTCCAAAGCCTTCAAATTGCTTTTAATTTATTCTATTTTATAGCAAGTTTTGACAACTGAGTCAAAATTAACCCCGTGGTCTTTGGCTTCTTACAGAAACATTTAAAAAGTATTATTATTATTTAAATTCTCCTACTTTCCCTCATGTTAACCTACCTGCATTTACATAAATGCATTTAAAATGTTTTGGTAAACAAGTTCTAATTATAAAAGGAGCCATCAATATTGCCTATTTTAAGAATTAAAATCCTATAAGACAAGAAAATATTTGACAGAAAATGTTCAAAGAGGATAATTATTTGTTTAAAGTTAATATTAGCAGATTATTTCCTTATTTTACAGGTATCCAGGATTTGCTTGAAAACAAGTAAAACCTGCAGAACTGGAACTAACTGTCATGAAAGAGGAAGATTTTATATTCACATATTTCTAGAAACAGGAGGCGGGGCATGACATGCAGGGCCACACGGGGAAGCACCAGGTCAGTCAGGAGGCAGGGGATGAGGGAACACATGGCAGGAGCCCTTATTTATTGCGGTTACTGTGGGAAGGAATGGATGAGGCAACGTAAGCAGCAAAGCAGGTTTAGCATTAGACAGTTTGAATAATTTTGGTAGGCTCTGGGCTGTAGAGGCTGTCTCTAGTTGGCTATCTGTCCCTGGGATGTCTTGGGCAGGTAGATAGTGGCCCAGTGTATGACATCTGTGAGAGCTAGACAAAGGATGTGTTGAGGGTGTGGGGTCTGGATTGATTGGTTTATATATCAAAGGCATGCTCCCAGATGAGTTGTTTATGATCTCTAGGAATTGGCTAGCCTTGGGAGGGGCGGTCTTTCCAGGGTGAGCAAGGGCTCAGATGTCAAAGCATCAGAAACACATGGTTAAGACATTTCATAAATTGTAAACCCATGTGCAATTGATGGAAATCTTATCTGTAGGTAAGATTTGAAAAGTCTGTTTTAAAGCATGTTATCCTAGACATTATTGCTAGACCATTAATTATACTGCCAGTATAAAGGACAATATGGTGCTTAGTTTCTTGGGCCTGAACTATAAAAAAAGACAATTACAGTTTAGAGTGAGTTATAGTTTATAAAGACTTTTACATTTTGTTTGTATTTCCCACAATCTTGCATGTATGGTTTTTCCCCATCATAGACAGGAAGAGACATAGTTGAAGAGGTTATGTAACTTGGCAGAATCACTCTATCAGTAAATGGTAATAGGAACCCAATCATCTACTTCTAAATCTCATTGTCTCCTGCTCTGCTGACTGCTCCTCCAGTGGAGTGTGAGGGGCTTAGCACAGAGGTTTTTGAAACTACAAGTGTGATTGACTTTTACCTGATCATGCAGAGAGCTGAGGGAAGTTGAGACCATTTTGCATCGTTTTTTCCCCACAATTATTTTATCACTTTCATATAGCATCACTCATCCATTTTGATTAATTTTTTTCTTAGCTGCTGTACTGAGGTAAGAATGAGTGAAGGTAATGAAATCGATGCTGAGGAGGGGTCTGGGAACTACACTCCCATAATACTGTTCTCAGCAGAGTGGGCGGTATCCCATCTTTCCTTGATTAGGGTGAGGGCTGTGGGCAAGGATGGGCTGTGAGGTGGGAGTTATGGAGAGTGAGAGAGCAGGGCAGAAAGGACCTAGATTCTGTTATTTCTTAAATTACCAGAGTGTGCTGTGGTTCTGCTGACAATAAGGCCAATCTCAGAAGCAGTATTACTTCCAAAGAAAAAGTTCAAGTTCTACTTGAAACACAGTTATGCTTGAGATTCATTTGGAGTTTTGGTTTCCTTAAGCACACTTACTGTGCTTTAGTGTCATATTTCACATCGATGGCATTAAGAGTGGAACAGTCATGAAATTTGATATGATATGTAAAGTTATTAACATGATGAGTCAGAGATCTTCTAGATTTATTGAGGAGAAAGGTCCAGGAGACTATCTGGTGGAAGAGTACATTGTAGAAAGAACAGTACTCAGGTCAGCTAAGCATTTTAGTTTTTCAATTTTTTATTGATATTGGAGATTTTGTGGGAAGTAGGATTTAACAACAAATTCATCCAGAAGTGAAATAAAATGGAAATATGTAATATTTACAGAATATGTCACGGGTGCACTAAAGTGGAATGCTGGAGAAGTAAAGATAGAAGAAGTCATCCAAATGGAGCAAAGAGAGCAGAGAGGTTGTGGTCAAAAATGATTAGTGAAATTCCATTTCTGGAAGTGTTGTTGAATGGAACAGGAATAACATATCTATTCATTTTGTTAATTGGGAAATATTGCTAATTGTGTTTAACATCTACTCAGGTCCAATTCAACAAGTATTTGATGACCTTCTTCCTTGAAATAGGCACACATTCTAGGTACTGGAGATGCAGTGGTAAACATGGTGGCCACAGTTCCTGGTATTATGATGATGATCTGAATGTTTTGATGTCAGTGGATTAAATACATAGGATTGTTTCAGGGCTGAATGTTGTTTTTGATTCCCTCACTCTGAATCCACTGGTATGTACTGGAAAATAATTAGCAGGGGGTTGAGGTATCGTCAAACATGAATTTCAGTATGAAAAAAGGAAGAAATATGTCAAAACATGCAAGGAGAAATTGTATTTTAGTATTCTAATTGATTTTACTAATTTTTGCTTTTTTTCTTCCCTATCCTGTGCCCTCACTCCACCTCAGTGTACACACAAACATAGGCATGCCACTTTTTCTCTGAAGAGTTTTGTTTCTGTCATCTGGACCTAGATTATCTCATTGATCTAGCTTTACTCTACATTTTTCGTATATGTTTATCTCTATATCTGTATTTTTTCTCAAATGAGTACACATTAATGTATTAAGCAAGTAAAAGAATATACCAGTGGAGCATAAAGCTGCTTGTGGCACTACAGATCCCTCCTCCAACGATGATGTCAAATAAGACCTTCTTCATGTGATGCTGATCAAAGATGTAATCTTGTCTGAAAAGCTGAGGAGGCACCATTCATTTCCAAAAGAATGGCCGGTTTTATAGCAATGTTTTGTTTGCTAAAGTTGCCATAACATGATGCCACAGGCTACGCAGCTTAAACAAAAAAAATTTATTCTCTCACACTTCTGGAGGCTGGAAGTCTAAGATCAAGGTGCCTCCAGGCTTGATTTCTTTGGAGGCATCTCTTCGTGGCTTGCAGATGGTCGCCTTCTTCCCGCGTCCTCACATGGCCTTTCCTCTGTGTATTCATCCCTGGTATCTCTTCCTCTTCTTAAAAGGACACAAGTCCTATTGCATTGTGACCCCACTCCTATGACCTCATTTAACCTTAGTTACCTTTAAAGGCACTGTCTCCAAATACAGTCCCACTGGGGATTAGGGCATCAATTTATGAATTTTGAGGTTATATAATTCAGTCTATAACACTGTCATACAAACAGAAGAGTAGAGTAAATACTGAAAGGTTTGTTCACCTGATTCGTACGTGTGTGTCAGCCACGGCTTTGCTGGGCATCATTAGGCATTGTTCTGACTTGGTGTGGGCTGCTTCATGCATTGGGGATACGGGATTAAAGTGAAACTTTGGAAGAGGGGTTTTGATTTGGTGGTAATGGTGCACCAGCAGCTAGACATCTCATCTTGGTTTATATTTCAAAGAAACCATTTGATAGAGTGGACTTCTGATGGAAGATTAATATATCAGATAATTATAAGAATTTTGAATATTGAGTTTCTTCCTTGAAACCTTGATTTGCCTAGTGACCAAATTACGTAGTCTAATGTACAAACTAGGTTACTCAGGAGAATAGTCTTAGCATGAATGAATATGTCAAGCAGATTTGCACAATAGGTAACACTCAAATACTGTCTACAACATTCGTTCTAAAAACTATCATGGCTCAAATTTGAAGTATGGTCAGAATTTGCTATACATGTGCTGTTCTGAGGAATGCTACTTACTACTATAATTCAACTCTTTTGTCTATTGTGTCACTAGGTGAGCATTTAATTTTGCAGAGCTTATTGTCTCTTTGGGTAGATTTATGTTTGATTTTATAGGATACTGCTGAACAATTTTCCAAAGTGCCATTTGACTTTCTGGCAGCAATAAATAATAGTTTCGCTTTTAATATATCTCCTCCAGCATTTGGTATTGTGAAAAGGTCTTAATTTTTGCTCTTCTAATGAGTATTTAAATGGAATCTAATTGTGACTTTAATTTTTATAACCCTCATGAGTAAAGATATTGAGCATTTTTTTGATATGCTTATTGACCATTTGTATATCTTCTTTGGTAAAGTGTCTGTTCAGATATTTTGCTAATTTATTATTTGAGTCACTTATCTTTTATTAATTTGTAGGAGTTATTTATATTTTTGGTTAAAAGTCACTTGCCAGCTATGTTTATTGCAAATATTTCTTCTCAGGGTATGGCTCGAGTACTTAATGTCTTAAAGGTGTATTTTGATAAAGAACAAATTTTAACCGATGATTTTTATAATTTTGATGATATATATAATTTATCAGATTCTTTCTTTATGATTAGTGAATCTCATAAGTTTTAAAATCTAATATTTTGTTATATTTTAATATTTATACTATTCACCAATTTTTCCTCCTCATCAGGTGAGAGTATATTTTTCAGTTTATAGAAAACATACTTGCTTTTTCTACTATATTTTTATTGTTGATATCTGAATTACTTTATTTTATGCAAAAAATTATATTAGTACAGGCATATATATTAAATCAAGTTTGCTAATTATATTATTGTTCAAAGCTTCTTTACCTTATTAATCTTTTGTGTGCCTAACTTCTCAATTTCTAATAGATATGTATGAAAATTTCTCACTAGCATTATGAATATATAAATTTTTCTTTTTTAAATGTCTGGGTTTGTGGCTAAGAGGAACCAGGTACATAATTAGTGCATTTTCTTGGTCAATCATTTCAATGCTTCTCTATCATGATAGTATTTTCAGTCTCAAATTTATTCCTTTTTGACATGAATATCAATTAACAACTTTTTGTTAAGTAAATTGTACAAGGTACGTGTCTGTCTACTTTATTTTCAATATTCTTATATAACTTTTTAATAGTATATATCTCCTATGTATCCGAAATTTTAGAATATGATCTGATATTTCTTAATTTCTGTATTTTTTATTTGCTGGTTTCAAAACTGTATATGACATTTCTCATTTTTCAGTAGTTGCCTTTACATCTTTGATTTCTTAACAGTGAATTATTTTAATGTCTCAATCTTTGACTATCTCAATCTTCCTTCTAAAGAAGATAAGGGGTATTCATTTGATGGGTAGTTAATACTCACATTGCACATAGAACACCCCCTCTCTATTTCCCTCGGAATCATTGTCTAGAATTTTAGTCCGCTTTTTAATTTAATACAGAAATAGATGTCATTAATATTGATCTTAGAAAAATGTTCATTGAGTTGCATTCACATTTTTACCAGTTCCTGTGCCCCATGCCTCTACCTTCTATTTCCTGTGGATTCACTTTTCTTTTTGTTAAGTTATATCATTTAGTTGCAATTCTTTCCCTAATGGTATGTAGGTGGGAAAGAAACTCTTAGTCTTTATTTCATCCTCACTCTGAATTTACATAATAATGTATGACCAATAAAGCAAAATATACAAACTAATTTCAGAATAATAGTTACATTTCAGAAATAACAAGGGAAATGTGATTTTTTTGAGGAGCAAAATACGAATTTCAGCTCCAGCTTATCCATTATTTTATTAAAAGTATTTTAAGTAAATATTGTAAATTGTTAGCTTTTATTAAGTTTTTATAATATCTACGTGTTTTTGTTATATATCTCTTTGAATTTTTATATTTGAAAGATTTTATAATGGTAAAGGAAAATAGAGTTAAATATATGCTATGTTTTCACCCTACCGTCTGTCTCTTCAGTGCTTTTCAATTCCTTATATCTAAGTAGTATAGAGCAGGAGAAAATATTCAGAGTCTGACACTGGAAAGATTTGCCATCCACACATTTAGACTTAGAATGATTAAAGATGAGGTGTATTTTTCTCAGTCTCTCATTTTATATCATAATTTAGTTGATATATAGTTATTTGGAAATTTCATTGACTTTAAGCAATTGTTCTTTAGCATCAAGAGTGTGAATAAAATATTCATTGCACTAGGCTATTCATTTTTCTTAAGCATTAGTCCGTTAATACAGTCAGAACTCATCCCTGTCATATTATGCTTCAATGACCAATGTGTTGCAATAAAGGCAATGAAAACCTTTTTAAAATGAGAGAAGGAACCACTAAAATTTTATTAATATGTTTTGGAGAGCCATTATCTGAATGATTTTTGTTGCATTTAGAAAATTAAATATTACATATATACATTTGTATGTATAATATACATGTAACATACACACATTTATTTACATATATAATATTCATATATGTGTGTTCATACTGAGATAGACACACTGTTTTTCTATATGTGTGTATATGTAAATATAAATTTTATATATATATATAAAAAATTGTATATGATCTGAACTTGTTTCCTGTTCTAAATCATTTAACATATTTGAATGAAATGAATGGCTGGTTTAAAATTTCTAGTTCTATATCTTGTTTTAATTGAGATTAAGAATGCATCTTTGTTGACTCAGAAGATTAATTAATAGTTTTTGCCACGTGTTTTTACCACTGCAGTCAAGCTTTTTTGAAAACACTTTCCATTAGAAGTCGGATCACCTGTTATTTTGTTAAACCTGCATCAGCTGGTCCATATGCTGTCATTTTTCGGCCAAGGACCACCATCATCACCATTACACTAGCACACCTCCGTGCTGCCAACTGTCTTATCAACTATCATCACATCATTAGCTTTGTCTTCATTCAAGTAGAGGTTTGAGAATGTGACACCCTGTGCAGAAGCAGCTTTAGAATGAGGAGGAAGAGAAAATTAGGGAATCTCTCTCTATCTTTGCCTCTACTATTTCTTCTTCCTTTTTCACAACTCTTGTGTACAGAATAAACACATGAGTAAAACGTGAATAACACTTTTCACTTTATTATATTAGATTGGAATTAAATTGTTTAAACAAAATGATAATGTAAACATACATCAGCAAGCAAAAGTGCCTCATTCTGGGATTAGATAGTATTTTTGAGTTAACATGGATGTATTTCTTCAAAATCCAGCATGCAAAATAGACCTACAGATTTCACTCATATGGGAAGATAACACAACAACAACAACAACAACAAAGAAACACATAGAATAGATCGGTGGTTACCACAGGGGAAGGAGGATAGAAGGACAGTGAAATGGCTAAAGGAGTATGTTTGTACAACAACCGGACATTTAGTGGTAAACATGATATAGTCCATATAGAAGTTGAAATATAATGATATACACCTGAAATTTACATAATTTTATAAACCAATGCTACCTAAATAATAAATAAATAAATTAAATAAGTAAATAAAAGAAGGTGGAGGATTCCTCCCCCTCAAAATAATAGACAAAGAAAGGGAAAAAACAATAGAATAAAGGTGTGGAGCCTGAAATTTGGAGTCTGAGTGTCTTGAGTTGAATTTTGGTCCTGTTTTCTATTGCTGTTTAGATTACTCAGAGATTAAATCATAGTTGATTCTGTGTTAGCATTGTAAAAATACAATAAATTTTAGTTCCTACTTTAACACGTACATACATGCATACAGACATATAAATATGTACAAAATGCATATCAATAAATATATAGCTCTCCCATTTCAATGAGAGAAGTAATACATACATAATATACACACATAAATACATATACAGGGTGCATAAATGTATAACATAATTGTATAAAGTATTTTAATGTATTGAGAAAATTCTATGTAATTTATTATTATTTTAGTATACTTATAAAGTCCTAATGAATTTTAAACTTACACATCTATTTTTATTGTGTTCCATTTCTTGGAAAATATGAATAAAATACCAATTATTAGAGAAATAAATATCTTTGAAAATAATTTCTTCATATTCCAAATGAAGACAATACTTTCATACCTTCAAGAAACATTTATTGTGTCTCTGTTATCTATCAAATCATTTTCTATGTACTGCATTTAACAGTGATTAACAAAATAATCATAAATATCTGCCCTCATAGAATTTAATTCTAGTGATGGAGAAAGATAAAAAAAAGAATACGTAGGTGAAATACCTGACATGTTAAATATTTATAAATGCTAAGCAGAAAAAGTCTAGAAGGAAAGAGGAATAAGAAAAAGCAAGAGAGAGAGGAAATTTTAGGTAGATTGACCAGGGAAGATTAGTGAGAAGATGACATTTGAGAAAAGATCAGAAGGAAATCAGGGAGAGAATCATGGAAAGGTCTGAGGGAGAACATTCTAGGCAGAGGGACCCTGAGATGCGGCGATACCTGACTTTTCCAAGGAACAGGAAGTAGAGGGCAGTGTGGCTACAGCTAAGTGAGTACAGGGAGAGTAGGACATAAGATCAGATAGTTAATGTGTGGCCAGATCTTATAGGGTTTTGTTTGTTTTGGTCGTAGTAAGAAATTTGGCTCTTACTTTTAGTGAGATGCAAAGTTCTAAGCAGAAGAGTAACGTTATTGGATACCGGTTTAAACAATATTACTACAACCACTCTTGGAAACTGGCTGAACCAGGACAAGAACAGATATAGGGAGACTGGTTACAAGGCCGCAAAAGCAATCCAGTTGAGACCTAGTGGTGACGTCGACCAGGCATTCCCATGTGGTAAGAAGTGGACAGATTCTGTGCACGTTGTCAGGCCAACAAGATGGACCAGATCTGAGAGATGAGGAGCGCAGTCAAGGCTGATGCTATGAATATTGGCCTCGGCAACTGCAAGAATGAGATTGCTTTTACTGAGGTGTTGGAAGACTATGGAAGGAGTGGGTTTGTAGGTAGGAGCAGACATCAAGAATTCTCTTCTGGACATTGAAGGTTTGAACTTTTATTAAATTAAAGATTCAAGTAAAGATTCCACTAGGCCACTGGAGAAATGAATCTGGAGTTCCTGGGCAAAGTCCAAGATGGAGATACAAAATTCCTGATTCTTTAATTTAGAGATAATATACATATATATTATTTATAATAGATAAAGCATGTCACTAAATGAAATCACCAAAGGAATGAGTGTTGGTAGCAAAAAAGAAGAGGTCCAAGGAGTGAACTTTGTAGTATTCAAACATTTTGAAATTAAGGAAATAGAGGCAACCGGAAAGTCAAACTAAGGAGGAATAGCCTCAGAGGTATCAGAAATCCAAGCAAGTGTGGCATCTTGGAAGCCAAGTGAAAAATTGTTTCAAGGAGAGAATGCTCAGCTGTGTTAATGTTGCTAATATAAATCAGTAAGTTAAGGACTGATATCGGCCTCTGCCTTCAGCTATTTGGGATCTTCGATGATCTTGAAAAAAACAATTTCAATGAAGTGTTAGGGGTAAAACTCTGGAGTAAAGAAGAAAAAAAGAAAAGGAGGAGAGGAAATATTGGTACAGCAATTATAGACACTTTTTCAAGATAAAAGTTTTGCTATAAAGCAAGGGATGGCAAGTTTCCTTTCTGTAAAAGGCCAGATAGTAAATATTTTAGTGTTTGGGGGCCATATGGTCTATGGGTCTATATTGCAGCTACTCAAGGCAGCCACTCATCTCCGTGGAAGCAGAGACAGACAGTACATAAACAAGTGAATGTGACTGTGTTGTAAATAAAACTGATTTACAAATATGGGCAGAAAGCCAGATATGGCTTGTGAGCCCTAGCTTGCTAATGCCTGCTTAAAGAAAAGTACAGCTCAGATGTACAGTGGTGCAGAGTAAGGGAGCTGAAGAAAGCTAATGAGACCTTAGTTCAGTAAAATTGAGTAATGATCTTTAACAGGTTTTCTAAAGTGTTGTGCTTGATAATGGCAATATTAGCAATATTTACTATATTTGCTTCAACTATTTTATCTAGAAAAATATGTTTATAAAGGTTATTCCCTTTTATTCTCATTATTACTATTGTTGTTTTAAAATTCAATTATAATCCGTGCTACCCACTTGAGAATTTACCTACGAATTTTATCAAGCACAAAAGGAGAAACAAATTATGAATTTCTCAGTGAGTATTGTGCATTTTTCCTACATTCTCATAGTAACTATTCTTTTAAGCATTTAAGCACTTGTGAGTTGTTTATTGAGAAATTAGGAATATTTGAAAAGTTAGGATATGTATTTGTGGCCAAGATCAGGCATGTTGGAGAGAAAAAAAAAGTCAGGAAGAGAAAGGAAAAGGAGAAAGATTGGAAGTAAGGAGAAGGCTTATAAATTGATAATTTCTTTATCATCCCAGTCGTGCTTCATCAGTAAAGAGGCTTAGGGCAGCGCAGATGAGGTGACTTCACACAGCTGCATTTGATAACCCTGCAAAGATCTTCAGCGTTCTCATTTGAGTACAACTTTGGTAGGACAATTCTCGTTAGAGCAAATTGCTATGAATTTCCTAAGAAAATTGTAAACCCGTATGAATTGCCTGCCTGTGTATATAATGTGCTGAAATTTTCTGGGCTTCTATCCACAGTCATTATTTTAGGTTTTAAATAATTAATATTAAGTTTCCTCTGCAATTATCACTGACATAGGGCATTTACCCAGTTGACATTCCTTTCTTTCTGGGATAATTTAAAGGGCACCACATGGTTAATCAAATCTAGGTAATATATGCTAGTCACTCTTTTTCTTAGTGAGTTTTTGTTATCTGTCTGCTTTCTACTCACCATCACTAAGCCCCAGATAATTTTTGTTTATTTCAGGCTATAACTCAGTTTCTAAGAAGTCCCAGTAAGCCACTGTCCACACAATGCAGTAAAACAATCCTTAACAAAAGATTGACACTTAGAAACTTCACTTTCAAACGGAACAAATATGTTTTAAAGGCACCTCAGTTGTGTGTATGTGTACGGAAAAAGGATTGTATAAAAAGATGTATAGAAAAAAGATTAGGTAAAGTATGAAAACAATTATTTGTCGTCTCACAGCTTTTAAAAAAATTTTGGGGGGGACTGGACTTGTGGTGCAGAGGTTGTTTGCACACTCTACTTCGGTGGCCTGGGGTTCCTGGGTTTGGATCCTTAGCGTGGACCTACACACTGCCCATACTGTGGCGGCATCCCATATACAAAATAGAGGAAGATTGGCACAGATGTTAGCTCAGGGCCAATCTTCCTCAAGCAAAACGAGGAAGATTGGCAATAGATGTTAGCTCAAGGCCAATCTTCCTCACCAAAAAAAAAAAAAAGCTCCAAAAAGAACCACATATAACATTCTTTGGCATTTCTACATATTTATCCAAATTCTGCTGGCAGGTAGATAAAATATCCACATTATTAACAGAGGAATGAAACAAAATTGTTGCAAATTTTAGGTCCATAAAATCACCTTGGAGAATCACAGTGACAAGGGCCTTTAGCAAGTTACTAGAATGGATTTAAGTCATGTCTAAATGAGTACACTGAGGACCCAGAGTGTGAGTAACTTACCTCCTTTTCACACAGAGCTGTAGAATTATGATCAGACTTCAAGTCCAGCCAAGACTGGCTGTATAATTTGTGGGGCTCGGTACAAAATGAAAATATGAGGCCCTTTTAAAAAGTTATTAAGAATTTCATGATTGCCACAGCAAAACACTAAATGAAGCGTAGAGTCTTCTGAGCAAGTAGCCTTGTGCTCTGCATACATTTCCGCCCATGAAACTCACCCTGAGATCAGCTTTTCATCTCTAGAGACCTCTGAGAAAACTGCCCTCTCCCCAAGTCCTTTTGGTTTTTTTGCTGGGAAAGATTCACCCTGAGCTAACATCTGTTGCCAATCCTCCTCTTTTTTTTTTCCCCCTCCTCAAAGCCCCCATGCATGATTGTATATCCTAGTTGCAAGTCCTTCTAGTTCTATGTAAGCCACCACCACAGCATGGCAACTGACAGACAGGTGGTGTGGTTGCATGACTGGGAAATGAACCTGGGCCGCCCAAGCAGAGCATGCTGGACTTTAACCACTAGGCCATCAGGACAGGCTCCCAAGTCATTTTTTACCCCAGAAGATGTCTCCTTCTGGCTACTCTGTTTTCAGTTCTTTGAGATGCAAAAGTATTTTGTAATGCTGCCTTTCTTTGGAGAGTATAAGCTGTCTAGATTTTAATGTCAATTTAAGCAAATCTACATCTTTCTGTAAATGATTTATCATAAGTCCCAGAAAGTAAAGAAAACACATGTTTTGTGATAGATTTTAGCTATTGTCCCTAATATAGGAGAAAAAAGAGCTATTCACTGTAAGTTGTTTGCTATCTATAATTATTTATTAACAAATATAAAAAATTATTAATGGAATGTGAATATTTCATATTAAACTTTCTTAGGTTAACTATATACTTTCTCCTCAGTGATAAAATATAAAATTGAGTAATCTAATTGTCATAATTCTCTCTTTATGCTAATTGAGTTTCAATGGTATATTTATAAAACGTGAAATTCACTGAAAAGAAATTGCTCCATGATTCTCCAAAAATGTAGTTTCTATGTGGATTTCCCTCCATGCCATTCACCACTTTTTGTCATTATCACCCCGTGATTGATGAAATCTCGCGCATTATTGATAAGGTGGACTATAACTGTACTTATATAAAATCGACATTTTGAAACTAATATGTTGTTAGAGAGATTAGGCCTTATAAAAAGTTTAAAAACGTTAAATATACACAAAGGAGCCATACAGAGTTGATCATAAAATCTGCTCCTCCTGCCATCTCGAGGGCCAGAAAGTAAATGGAATGAAAGATAAAAAATCAAAGATATAAAACTAAATTTTCATTAAGGATCTGTGCATTTAGAAACTTGTAATGAGTTAGTAATGTTTTAGCTATTTTTCCCATTTGTAATGATGAGCTACACAAATGTGTGACGAGAGAAATATAAAGTGGTTTGGTTTTAATTTTTCCAGTCACAAACAGAGGACGTTTTGGGTATAGATTATAAAAACAACTCAAAAGAAAATAATTTTTTAATTTCCTATGGCATATGTGAATGATATAATTTTATCTTAAATTATGATTCCAGTATCTTATAAACCAAACTCACTTTTGAGGATCCCTCAAAATAGCTATAAGTGTGTATTAAATTTTGGAAGTTGTACGTCCTTATAGGATCAATGGTCAGTTTACTGTGTACTATCAATTTAAACATTATATTTGACTGTTTTTAAAATATATACAGAAAAGTGCAAGGAAGTTTGTTTTTTTTAATTCATGATTTTTCTCTCAGACTGTTCAAGAAAAAAAAAATCTGGGCTCTTATTTTTCTAGTCTAACTTTGTTTTCTATTTCATTAATTTCTATTCTTTTTTTTTTTTAGATTTTCTTTTTTCTTTTTTTTTCTCCCCAAAGTCCCCCAGTACATAGTTGTATATTCTTCGTTGTGGGTCCTTCTAGTTTTGGCACATGGGATGCTGCCTCAGCGTGGTCTGATGAGCAGTGCCATGTCCACGCCCAGGATTCGAACCAATGAAACACTGGCCCGCCTGCAGCAGAGCTCGCGAACTTAACCACTCAGCCACGGGGCCAGCCCCAATTAATTTCTATTCTTAACTGTATCTTTTCTTCTTTTAACTTACATGCTCATTCTATCATATTTTTCCTAAGTTCTAAATTTGGATATTTGGCTCAATTATTTCATTCTTTCTACTTTTCTAGCATAAGAAGGCTGTAAATTTCTCTCTATGTACCACTCTATCTGCCTCTCCCATTTTGCTATGTGATATTTTCCTTAGCATTTGTGAAGGATTGAGAAATGTGTTTGCATCATTTTTCCATTATTCTTTGATACTGCTTTCTGATTTGTGTTATATATGAAATACGTTATCTCCATCATAGTGGTTTTTTTTTTCTTTTCTCCCCAAAGCCCCAGTACCTAGTTGTATATTCTACTTGTAGGTCATTCTAGTTCTTCTATGTGGCATGCTGCCACAGCATGGCCTGATGAGCGGTATATAGATCTGGGCCCAGGATCTGAACCAGTGAACCCCGGGGCAACTGAACTTAACCACTCAGCCTTGAGGTTGGCCCCCATCATAATGATTTTTAAGAAATTTGTTGAGACTTACTTTATAGCCTATGTTGTCATTTTTGTAAATGTTTCATGTGTATGTAGTATTCTTTCTCTGTATCTATTATATTCCTTTTAAAATATGTTATTTAAATCTCATGTATCCATCTTGATATTATTTATGTGTTTGAGTTATAAACCACTAAGAGAAATGGTTAAGATATACTACTATGATGAGAGATTAGTGACTTTCTCTTACAGCCTCATCAATTTGGCTTTTGAAGCTGTATCATTGGATACCATCAACTTTAGAATTGTCCTTTCTGGTGAGTTGAATATCTTAGTAGCATATAGCGACATCTTTGTCTTTACTAAATTTTGTGTTCATGCCAACTTTCAGTGATATGACATATTTCCTGATGTGTTTTGGGATTTTTTTTTTAAATTATGAACTCCTCTTGATTAGACTTTTCCTATAAGAATTCTTTGAGGCCATTTTTAAATGTCATTTTTTTTTAAATCAGCCTTTTTTTCCCAAAGATTTTATTTTTTTCCTTTTTCTCCCCAAAACTCCCCATTACATAGTTGTATATTCTTCATTGTGGGTCCTCCTAGTTGTGGTATATGGGAAGCTGCCTCAGCGTGGTTTGATGAGCAGTGCCATGTCCGCGCCCAGGATTCGAACCAATGAAACACTGGGCCGCCTGCAGCAGAGTGCGCGAACTTAACCACTGGCCATGGGGCCAGCCCCTTTGAGGCCATTTTTAAAGTATAAATTTATAGAATGGATTTATATTTGCTTTTGCTAAATACCTATGGGCGCTACCAAGACAAGATGACGTTAGCCTAATTTGCTGCTTCAGGCTTTTTTTTTGATTGAAGTATAATTGACGTGTAACATTGGGTAAGCTTGAGATTGTACAACATTTCGTTTATCGATTTATACATTTCAATATGAATATTACAGTCATGTTAGCTAACACCTGTATCACGTCGCATACTTAATTCATTTTTGTATTGAGAAGAGGTAAGATCTGATGTCTTAGAAACTTTGATGTTTAAAATAAGGTATTACTGACTGTAATCATTATATTGGGCATTAGCTCTCTAGAACTTATTTATCTACCAGTTACAAGTTTGTAGCTTACACGCTATCTCCCCAATTGCCCTGCCCACCAGCCGCTTAGGGCTTTTCTAAGTAATAGGAATAATAAGTTTATCTTTAGGAATGATCAGCAAATAATTTTTCCTTTTTCCCCCCAAACCCATTATTGATCACGTTCCTGTTCAGAGTCCTGGGTTTTGTCGGGGTAGCAGATATCTTTCTAACCTTCCCCATGCTAAAAGCCCTAGTTTTTGTTACACTGTCTTATATGCAGTCTGGAACGTAGATGGATAAGCAGGTACCCTCGTGAATTTACAGACAGAAATCCTCACTTAGGTTGAGTTTTCTTGTTTTTTCTGGCCTCTGAGGAATTACCTTACTTTGTCTTCAGTTGATTCACACATTAAAAGGTGATTTAACATGTGTGTGTGTTTTTCTGAAAGTTTTTGGCATACCCTGCTGGGAGGAAGTTTTTCTGAGCATTTTGAGAAGGATCAAACTTTATATGTTGATTTGATTTCTATTCTCATGTATTTACCCTCAACCAAAGCTCAAAATATTTTTGAGCTTTTAAGCTCTGAAATTATTTACTTTCCAGATTTCTTGAATATACAACACAGAGAAGTGTTCTCTTTTTTCCTTTTTTTCTTTTAGAAAACTGCCTGAAGCACATGCATTTTAAAAAATAAATCCATGTTCTCAAATGTTATCCTTAGGCCACACCAGAAGATTAGAAGGCTACAGGCTAGGAACACATTACATAGCCCCTTGAAAAATAAATCCTTGTTTATATCCTTGGCTTTATGGCAGGAAGCTACAAGGTTTAGCCTCATTTAAACCACTACATTTGATATACTCATATCACTAAGGACATTTGCCACTTGTCTCTGCCTCTCACTTTAATATATAACCTCACATTGATTTAATTTTATAATGTAGCACTAAGAAAATCCTCTGCATTCCCTGGTGAGTTTTCCAGTCTCTGACGGTGATATGGTGAAGTTATTTTGCCTAATAGGAAGCTCAATTCCAATTCAAATTCAACTGTTCTGAAATATATAGGTCCTATGACTTGCTTATTTCTTTTTTATCTTTTTCCTAGTGTTTCATTTTTATTTCTGGATTCCTTTTCCTGCTCTTAATGCTCTATTGATTTTTTCAATCATAATTTTATTCTAGGTATTTCTATTTTAAACCTTTTCTAATCTTATGCAGATTGAGGCACTCTATAAAATGAAACAAAAAATATGTGTACCCTGAGAAAATGGAGTTATTATTGGCCAAGACAAATGGAGGGGCTTAATAGGAAAATGGTTTAGAAAAGCTTTCCGGATAGAAGATATTTTATTTATTGCAAAAATACAAACTATATTCCTTTTTTAGAGATACATTTAGTTTTTACTATCTATGTTATATGAGAATAAATCATGTTATTGAATCTTTGACTCAAAGTAATTATGAGCTTGAAATGAATACTGTACTTCAGATGTACTATGGCAGTGTTTCCTTTTTTAACTTTCACAAACTTTTAAAAGCATTTTTCATTAAACCCCAGCAAATGGTAAAAAAAAAAATTCAGTGGTTTTACTTATACCATGGAAAGGTGCATTCAAAATAAACTAGATGTACGAATTAAAAGAGTATTTTCCCCCCAAAGGACCCCCAAAATTACCCGTAAAGAGTTAGTGACTATAACAGATTAACATGAATTACATCATTACATTGAATGAAAGAAATAGAGATTTCTGAATATATTTTACTCTCCTTCTTTAGGCTTTTTTTCAAAAGCCTATTACTGTTTTCAAGTTTTGAATTTTTCTTCTCTTGTTCTTCCCCGCTGACCCCACTCAATTCTCTTCCCCAAAGTATGTCATTGATCATAAATGGCTACAATTCTTTGTAATCACAACAATAAAAAAAATCTTATCCTGGCAGATTAGTTTAACTTTCATTTGCCTTTAGACACCACGTGTACTCAAAGTGTGTCCCTCAGTGAAACGTTATCTCAGTATTTTCACATTTTGAGTTGTTCTGGATCAATAATTTCTTGTTCTCTCCTTCTGATTTCATGCTTAGCTCTCATCTACTTTTGTCTGTGAGCTCTTTGCAAATTACAGTGGTAGTGATATTGGGTAACACTGTAACATTTTGTTTTAAACAGTGGATCAAAATATTTGAAAATGTAAGTGAATTTGCAATGTTGATGTTTTTAGAATTTTAATTTAAGCCTGACTTTGATGCACTTGGACAGTATTTAACTTCCTCCAGATTTCTTGTACAAATTATTAGTCAATTTATGTGGACAACTTTTGCAATTAAATCTGGTACTCCTAGAGATTTCATTAGCTCTAATCATAGTTAATTTATTTAAATTCCCAAGAAACTTTCCTAATAGTTTTGGAACTATTATATTGATGATTATTTAATTACTTTTTAGTAAAAATGAGCAACTTGGGGTTCACAAAGTAGTTTAGCAAATGAATACATTTGTCATCCAGAAGTTCTAGTCTTGAGGAGAAAGTGTTTTATGTCGTGGCAGTGCTGGTCAATCTCCTAATTGGCTTATTTTTAAAGAACCAGGTCATAATTTGGAACCACAATTCTTCTATATGCAATATTGGCAGCACAATAGAGTGCCCAATGACTCATTCCCATTACAAAAATAAAAGTAAAGTCATGTTTAAACATGGTTTCTAGAGATTGTAGGAAGGAATGTTGAGTCCAAGGTTAGAATATTTATCAAATGCAAAAACAAAAAATACATGAACTAAGTAATGAAATAAATAATCAGATAAAGTAAAATGTTCTCAGGGCTACCTCATGCAGTTGTGCAGTGTGTGCACTGCTCAAAGGTACCCAGCTTAGGGGGTGAGCGGGGACTGGAATCCAGGAGATGCTTCCCTTGCCAAGTTGTGGGCTTGCTTCTGTTTCAGGGGTGCCATTTTGTCTCCCCAGAAGGAGCGTATTTTTCTAATATTTTTGCCCAACAAAACATTTTAAAAAATTAATACATAGGCTCTCTCTAGCTAGCAGCAGCCCTGCATAATCTTACAAGCTGCATACTTGCACCTTTACCACAGCTTGGAGATAAAGGAAATGGCTTTAATGATGCCTGGATGAAAAACGGTCACTGTGAGATTTAAGTGAAAGAATATTAATACAAATGTCTTCACTAAATGTCTAGTTTCCTGTCCCTCTCCTGTGATAACACACCCAATGAGATAGACTAGTGCTACTGTGTAGAGTATACTGAATCAGTAAATGCAATCAATCTGGCAAAGGCTAGCTAACAGTGATGCTACAGGGTAAATATTACTCATTATATGTATTCCCATTTTTTTCTACTAATTTAATGATGATAACAGGTTAAATGTTGGAATGAATTAAGATTAAAAAGTTGAATTTAAGAAAAATTAATTTCCACAATCATGTTACATTTGTACATAATTTGCACTGTTTTAGTATTTATTAAGTCGATAATTGCTTGTCGAAACTATTGCTTTATTTATTAACCCATTTTAAATATATGTGGGGACTTCGTCTTGAGTATGTTTTAAAAATCATCTCTCAATTAATGAAAATTCTGAATGACTATTTTTAAAAGTAGAAAAGTGAAAGTTTTTAAAATATCTATTGCTGGTACAAGCACCTTTCACATTTAAAAGTAAATAAGAATTGTTTATAATTAGTGTTCTTATTTTAGTTGTGTGGAAATAGATTATGTTAGGTAATTTTAAAAATATTTTAAAAATAGTGTATCTTCTTCTTGATGTAAAGTAAATATCCCTAAGATGTTTTATTTGTATTTTTTTATTTTAAGAGATTTTTCATTAAGTAATAAATAAGGCAAAGCAAATAGTTAATATGCTAACTGAAAATAATTTTATCAAATCATTAAAGCCATGAAAAGCTTTGTAAAGATAGTATTTTTCTAAATTCTTGACCATGGACCAAGGATTGGTTGCATCAGAATCACCAGGAGATTATCTTGAAATATAAATCCTAATTGTCCCAGTGAATTCTAAGATCTACTCCAAAGACGGGACCCATTAATTTATTTTTAAGGAGCTTTTTTAGGTTTAGGAATTTCTGACTGGTTATGACAAATGAGAGCAGAACAGCAGAACAGCATTCTGGAGTAAATACTAAGCATGTTATGTGGTTGAGTCCTAGCTTAGTTTTTATAGATTAGATAAAAATTAAAAATTTGTTTATTATTTTGTTATACAGATTTCACCAAGCAATTAGTATAAAGAATATCACGTGTTGATGCATAAAATTGGGACAATATTTCCTTCATAAAAGTCTGGTGTGGATTATATCAGACACCCATGGGAAAGTTCCTTTCACATAGTAGGTCATCAATAAATGTTAGTGGCATTTGAAGATAGCCCAATGTAGTAATTTCCAATCTACTGCAGAGATTACTCTAGCATTGCCATTTTTCCTTCATGAAGAGTTCACTCCAAATAGTTTGTCTCTTTTTTTTCTTTTTGCAAACCTGGATCACAATTAAGGAAATTGTTTTTTAGATCGTTGTGAATCTGATTTTTAAAATCACTGTGAAAGATTTATTGTAGCCATGCTTTAACTCTGCATTCCTGCTTATGTAGTAAGATCATGAATTAGCAAAACTATTTATTGAAGTCTATGCAATTGAAAAGGGCAACATTTCCACACAGACCTGGTTTTAGTAAGTGATGTCCCTCCATTTCTTCCCCCTCAATCCATCCCCTAAAAATAAATGAGTATTCAGTCCATGATTAAGTTACGTTTGTTGTGATATTATACAGAAAGAATATGCATTCGTTTATAGTTAATTACTGAAGCTAAAGTAACAAGATGTGGCATATAGTTTTCACTTGATCTGAGGTTCTAGTCATGTATTCTTTGACACTCAGCATTTCTTGAGGATCAAATTTCATATTGAGAGTTTGATAGAAGCAAGATCAGTTCAAGTTGGTGTAGAGATAATCTCCGTAGGTGATTGGTAATAGATCAATATGCTTTTCGATAAGATGTTTTAGATCATGACAAACTATTTATTATCTGATGAGAACGTTAAAAAAATGGGAAACTTTTTTCTTCTCCTAGAATTCATCATTTTTTTCTTCTATTCAGTTAACTACAATTTGGTTTAAATATTTGGCCTTTGCATCTGTTGAATTAGAGAGTGTAGCCACAATTAAGGACTTATAAATCAGGTCAAGATTCATAAAATTCTGGGTATAAAATTTCTTTTCTTAGAAACTTGTCCAACAGGTTATGGTTTAGCAGTTACTAGACCCCGAATGGGAAGAATTTGAAAGTCTTAGATGTGAGAAAACATTGTTGTAGGGTTGTAAAGCTGATGAAAAAAACCAAGTAAGTAGAAGACGTCATGTCCAATTTACCTTATAGGAGCTATAGGACCTTGTTCCATTCTTCAAAACCAATTAAGCCAATACTCTTCTATTATTGTAGAAAGCTAACGTATTTTTAAGAAGTAAGAAGTATATAAAAACCTGGATTTAGATGTATGTGATGTCTGCGTGAATTTTAAGGGTCTCGTTGAGAAAATGCCAAGTTTTCATTTGGTTCCTGAGCGATCAATTTTCAAGAAGTTGATGGGGCACAGGCCCAGGAACGTCAGAAACCTCACATATTCTGTACACAGAATAATCAATAAGTAGCAAATAGCTACTATTTAAATGTTTATTACTGTGAGTTAAAATCTAGTACACAAATGTCCAAATAATACAAAACTGATAGAAAATATAGGAATGATAGCTTGTTTTTAAAATATCTTCACTGAGGTTGCTTTAAATGGTTAAAGCTCTTAACATATGTAAATATTTATACTGATCAAACTGATAGCTATTTATTGCTTCAAGAGATTTCTGTTGTATAAGTTAATATTCTATGAAATATTCACAATTGCATAACTATTTTAAAGAAGTTGAATGTGTTGACCTTCTGCTGAAATAGTCTGCCTTGTGGTTTGATAATACAATTCCATTTTATAATTTACAAATTATTGTAGTGGCTTGCCTGGTTGCATAGTGGTTAGGTTCACATGCTCCTGTTTGGTGGCCCAGGGTTCAGAGGTTCGGATCCCAGACACAGACCTATACACCGCTCATCAAGCCATGCTGTGGCAGCATCTCACTTGCAAAATAGGGGAAGATTGGCACAGATGTTAGCTCAGGGACAATCTTCCTTATACACACGCAAAAAATTACTGTAGACAAAATTAAATTAAAATTCAATATAACAATTAAAATACTTTAATTTGAATTTAATTTAAAATTATTAGAGAAAAATTAAATTTAAATTTTTGTAGAAAAACATTGTAGAAAATTTGGGCTGTGGGATTTTTTAAAATTCTCATAATCCCACATATGCAACAAATATTATTTTGTTGCATTTCCTTCTAGTTCTCTTCTTACCTCTCTTTTTTCCTACATTGTTGGTAACCATTGCATATATTTATGTTGTTATTTAGTTAAAAATACATCATAACCATTTTCCATTCACATGTTAATATTATTGTTAATATATTTTAAATTAAAGTTAATAAAAGCGGGAGTTAAGTCTACTTACAACAAAGATTAACTGTGATTTATTTTGCCTCAGGCACATGGCAACAGGAAAGAGACATGTGGGCATTTTCTTTATGGTGCAAGGCTAGTCAGATGGACTGCTTGGTTCCTTTAGGATCTCTTCTAATAATTGTTCATTTTAGTTTGTTAACAAGTAAATGCTGTGCTAATGGTTAGAGGTTTAGAAATGTTGCTATGATTTGAAAGACAAAATTATAACAGACTAAGAAGCAACCTTTTTTGTCTTTATTCCTAGGATTAAAAAATCACAGAGAAAGATACTTGTGAATTTTCTAACTTTTCAGTCTTTTGTAGGAGCAGGTTTGAGGTTCTCTAGGGTTTTTTTTCCTGATAGACTGCCGATCAGCAATTGGAGCTGAAACTACGTATTTGGAGACTAGTTTTGTTGGCCTTTCTCCTTCTTCTGGAAAATGTTAATTTTATTTTATATTCTACAACTATTTCTAAAACACTTGCCTTTATTAATCTTGCTAATCTGCTCTTCTAATCACTGAAAATATATATGAACAAATCAAAACCCATATTAAAAAAACAAAATAAAACTTTGACCAAATGACAAAATAAAGTTTCGTAAATAATCTTGAAAACTTTTCTCTAGATGATAAGGATTTCTGGTAATATTTTACATTTGTAATGAAACCATTTTTGTAAACTTAGGAAAAGATTTGAATCACACTCAGTGTCATCTGGCTCTAACATAAGTACGTGAATATTACATGCTGGTAAAAGTATAACAGTGTGATATTAATAATGCTATAATTTAAAACATTTTAAATAACTTAAAAATTCTTAACATATTTGCATTAGTATTGTAAAAATAATTCATCTTGACTGATCAGTAGATTTGCTTTTGCTATTGCTAGCCTCACAAGTTGGCTCAGGCTATGGAAGATAATTAGAGTTAGAGCTTCAAATTGCATTTTGGAATTGCTAGATGATAAATTCTAAGATCTTATTTAACTTTGGTTATTAGGAATATGAAATTGACCAATTCCTGGGATATTTGGAAAATACTTACATATTTTTATAGCCACGAAGGCAAAAGAATAGAATCTCTGAATATAATTTTATTCCTACAGAGTTAAGAGCATCCTTAAGTGAAATTGAATATAACATTTAGTAAAATGTTGGCTTTTACAAACCTCCCAGAGACTTCACATAAGATATACTTGTCAAAAACTATCCTTATAGTGAGTTAGGATTTTGATTACTCTAAAGAGAGTGAGCAAGACTTTATCCTGGTTTTAAAAATGTCAGTGTAACATGGGTTCATCTAATTTTTAATTCAGAAATTCATTTAGGACAAATGATAATGTTCTTAATTTACAGCTCAGATTTAATAAAGATTAGAAAGACATTAGACCGTGAAAAAACATCTCAATTCTAGAGGAAAGAGTTCTTGAATAAGGAATCATGGTGCTTTTTAAAAGGAAAATGTATTTCCTTTATTATCTTATATTCCCAAAGTATTATTTCTTTTTATTCTGATTTCAAGCTATTCATTGAACCAATAATTATGGGATGCCAAGCGTTATAAGTGAACACATGTCCTTAAAGAACTCTTTCTGCTGAGGAAGACAGACTTTAAAATAAAAGTAATGCAGTATTCGGAAAGCCACACTAGATATGAAATTTGTTCAAAGTTCTATAGACTGAAGAAGAAAGAGTAAGAGATTGGCCTGATGCCAAATTAATCACTTAGACGTATTTTTTTCCCAAGCTACTTTTACTATCTTCTATTGAGAAGCTTTGATTCCCAGAATTCCGTGTAATCTGAAGATATAAATTGTCTTGGATGGGGTCATAAGCAGCCTGGGCTCTTAAACACTGCATTCATTTGGAAAACAAATGCATAGTAATATTCTAGGAAAACAGAAACATTTCCATCCATTTTGGTAGTTAAAAACTATAACAAAATAAATTAAGAAAGTAATTTGAGACAAAGTTTGGGAAACAATACTCTGTTTTAATTGTATGGCAGGCATTCTGCTTTTTATTACTTCTAACACTCAAGATACACTTTACAGATGAAGGCACGGAAGTTCAGAGAGTAATTGGTTAACGTCACATAGATAGGCCACGATCATAGACAGTATCAGAAATCTTGACTGTCAGATTTCAAAGTGTCTTCTTCATGATGTTATTAACAAATAAACAAAACATTTAAGCCTGTAGTAATTGACCTTAAAAACCATGCATTCCATACGCCCCATGAAAGTTACATTTTTGATAAGCAATATTATTCAACCTAACTATTAGAATTTGCTTGTGTACTTATCATGAAGACCAGAAGGTCTAAAAAATGCTTCTGAATGAATGAACATTGACTTTATCCTTGAAATGCTTATTTAGGTACCAGTGATGTCCATTTACCCAGTTTTAAATTTTAGAACTGAAAGAAAGATCATCCTTTAAATTAAATATGACCATAAAAATCATTGGTTTGGTGGTCATTAGTACATAGCAATATTTTCTACTAAATGTGAATTTCAGATATATTAAGGTAATGAGGCTTTTTGGAGACTTTTTGTGTGTATGCTAGTAGCAATGAACAAAAAATTGATTGAGCTACCTTAGTTCACACAGTGTCTTTGAATTAAGGGAGTTTGGCTGAACATCATTTTATTTGCAATGTCTGGCATTTTGTTTATGCCTAAGAGAAATTTTTTAACAGAAAGGCAGAATGAATGGGTCAGTGTTTCAAGAAGGGTAGCGAAGTAGGAAAGAACATTTTTTAAAATGCCTACTATGAGTCAACATTTTATAAAGTATGCAGTTGTCACACCGCAATTCTCTATGACAGACTTACCCTTATGTTAAAGATGGAGAAATTGAGCCTTTGAGAGATTAAGCTAACTGCCCAAGGTCATAGTTACTAAATGACTGATCTGGTATTAAATTTAGTTCTATCTGACTTCAAAGTGCATGATTTTGAGAGATGTACTTTTCTCTGCCATAATCATCACAAAGGTGATTCCTTAAAGGGTCTACGATATTTCACTATATATGGAGGATAGAAGAGTTTGGGCCTTTAAAAAAGACTATCAAGATTTAATTTTGGGTCTAAAAGCAGTATGATTTTACAAGAGTATTATTAAGTGAGCATATATGTGTGAATTAATTATAAAATAAAACATAGTTAAATGGATTTGATCTTCCCCTCTAGATAATAATAAAAGGAGCTATGTTAAAGAAAATTAAAGTATTTAGAGTACTTATTAAGAAGCTTGGCAATAGTTACTGTTATTATTATTAGCTTACTGTCTTAGGCAAACATATTAGAAAAATCTATGAATATGCCTTACCATATAACCATGAACCTAGTAACCTCAAGGCTAAATCCGGGATATTGAAGTACGTGCTGTGTAATGTATTTTAACGCTATAAATTATATGATTTCTGATTTCTCACACTGGTACAACTGGTATATGTAAGTATGAATTAGCGGATATGTGAGTTAATTTCTCATGAAGAAGAAAGTAGAAGAGAAATCACAATTATTAAAGCATCAATTCAGTTCACTGGCGTCTCACTGCTTCAGAAAAATTAGAGGGAAAATTTCTGCTCATTAAACTTCAGAGCTACCATAGCAAATCCTAATGAGTTGCTTATTAAATTAGCAATTTTCTATAACTGGTATGATTCATCAACTTCTCTTTCATTCTCAGTTTTCAGATTAATAACTAAAAGCCCAAATTGCTTGATATGGCTCTTCAATCAAGCTTAGTGTTATTAAGAGACCACAGACACTAAAGCCATTTTATACAATCAAATGAAGGCAATATTTCAGGAAACATTGTTTCCCAGCTTCTGTCCACAAATCTTTTGAAATTATATATGAAATTATGGTTGCAAGGAATGCCATATGATTTATTTGCTTATTTTAACATATATTGAGTGTCTTCTGTATATGAGGCCAGAAGAGAGTTTCTGCCCCTCATGGAACTTAAATAAAATAATATAAGGTAGAATTAGATATTGTGGGAAAAAATAAAGCAGCATAAGGAGATGCAGAGTGTTGAGGATGATACATCAGATTGTATAAACAGGGAAGCTTCTCAGATGATGTAGTACTTGAACTGAAATCCTGGAATACGACCATCAGGCAAAGAGAGGAACAAAGGCAAAGGCCCTAGGACAAGAGTGTACTTGCTGTTTCCAAGGACCAGTTGGAGGCCAGTGGAGCCCAGGAGAGGAACAAAAGGATGACTGGTAGGAGATGAACTAAAAAACAGGAGACAAGAGTCAGGTTCAAGTAGTATCTCAGAGAGCAAAGCAGTAAGTACCTTGAATTGAGTTCTGATTGTGATGGGAAGCCATAGAATGTTCAAATTACAGTGGTAACTTGATCAGATGTAATGTTAAACGAATACATTGGATGTTCTTAAAATATACTATTAGAGACAAGTTATAAGGCTATTGCATCAGTCCAGTGGGAAATGATGGAAGCTTGCTCCAGAATGGTAGCAATGGAGAAGGTGAGGATTGGTCAGATTAAGGAAATACATAAATTCTGGAGCCAGCAAATTTACTGATATATATGAAGTGGTGTTTGAGAGAAAGTCATAAGTGACCGCAAGGTGTTTGATTTGAGCAACTAGGTAAATAGAGGTGTGCTTTACTAGGATGCAGAACACTGAAGGGCGATTGGTTGTGGGGATCTGGATCAATAATTTTGTGTTTTAGACGTACATCTGCGTTGTCTCTTCATTATTCATGTGGAAATGTCATGTAGGAATCTGGATAAAGCTGTTTGGAGATCAAGAGTGGTGCAGAGCTGGGACTGGAGGGGTATGTTTCGTAGTCAGCAGTGTAATGCATCTGTACATTACACATGGAGGACACTTAGAAGGACTAGATTGAATTGCCTAAGAAGCGTGAGTAGATAGAAAGGTGAGCCCTTGAGTGTTCTAACACCGTATGTCAGGCAGACAAAGAAAAAGCAGCAAAGGCAAGGCACAAAGAGAAGAAGCAGACATGAATGTGGGAGAAAAATCAGGAGAGAAAGAGATTTCCACATGGAGGCATGGAAACCAAGGCAAGAGAGTAACTCAACACAGATGAAATGATCAACCGTGTCACTGCTTCCAGGAGATTGAGTGATCAGGGGACTGAGAATTTATCACTGGATTGGACAAAGTGAAGGTGATTGGTGGACTTGTCAAGAACAGTTTGGTTGAGTGGAGAGGGCAAGAGCCTGATGGGAGAATCTCAAGAGGGAATGGGAATAGAGAAGGTAGAGACTCACTGAATAAGAACTTTTATGAAGTTTAGTCATGAAGAGGAAGACACAATCAGGATAGAGCTAGAGGCAAATGTAGATCAAGAGAAATTTGTTTGCTCCTTTTAAAGATGAGAGAGATTTCCACATATTTTAAGTTGATGAGAATGACCAAGTAAAGAGAAAAGCAGGTAATAATGAAAAGGAGCAGCAGTTTATTGAGGAGATAAGCAGATGAGTAGATGAGAATGGATGGGATCCAGTGCACCCCTAGGTAGCGGCAGCCGAAAGTCATGCTGTTAACAGTAATGGGACAGGGTATTTAACAGTAGGATGAGATCTAGTGGTAGTGAGAGAAAGAATTCCTCTTAAGAGTGTGTTCACTTTCTCAGTGGAATAAGAAGCAACATAGTTAACCAACCATGAGAAAGGAAGAGGAAATTAGAAGAACAAGGAGAAGGAGGAGAATGTATCAATCAGTTGTCTTAGAGTCTAGGTGGGAGAGTTCATTGACAAAGGAAATGTAGTAGCATTATCAGGCAGCATTGGGGATTCATAGAATTTGTGGTACTCAATTTAAAGTGATGTAACCAGGAAGCCTCAATGGTTGTTTTCCTCCATCCGCACTCATATGCTTGGGCACAGGTGCCGAGGAGAAAAGAATTGGATTGAAACAGGATTGAGGCTTTATTTTAGATGAGTACATAAAGAAAAAAAAGTTGTGAGGGAAGTATATTGCATTTAGTGATCATAATATTTTCACCACTTAAAGGAAAGAGAAGTACTTTTGTCAATAAAAGTATTATTCATTTTTACAATTGCTGGACAGTTTCTTCCCAAATAGCTGATATGATAGAAAAGAGAGGTAAAAGTTTAATAGGGTCCTGCAAAAGACGAATATTTGAACAATTTGTTGTTGCAATTACCTTTAGAAATCTATATTTGTTCTAACATTTAATTTAGATTCAGATTCTCAGTGTTCTTTTCTTTTGCAACAGAACCCATAAGGGAATTTTGCTCTGGATATCGTATGCCTCTGTCTTGTCTGTTTACATATTTTCAGTTCTTCTCTTCCACTAAAATTTTATAACCCAATGAAATTAAAATATTTAAATAAAGGAGTTAACTTCAAGCTTGTGTGAGCCTCTTCACATGTCATCCTTTCCCCTACCCTTTCCACATTCCTTCTTCTTGCTAATAACTTAAAAACTTTTTCCATCCCCCTCCTATTACTCACTGCCTGAGAAGCCTTTTTTTACCCCCACTTCCCTTTTCTGATGGGAATTAGCCTTTTATTACAAAGAAGTAATAGTTGCTTAAGAATTAACTTTTTTCATAAAACTCTTAACATTCAACATGTGTTAGGTATTTTGTGGTTGCTTGAAGAAGAGATTTCCTAAACATTACATATTTTCCTAATCTTATAAACATGTAATAAAACTAAGATGTTGATAATTATCACCAGGCTTCTTATTAAAGAGTGGTGTTTCATTTATGGAATGACATTGTCAAATACAGTAACAATTTCTACTTATTGATCATCTACTATCTATAAGGCATTTTATATATATATATATATATATATATATATATATATATATATTTGTAACTTAACCCTCACAATAAAACTACTATGAATGGCGTTGCTTCTGTTTGCAGAAGAAAACACTGAGGATAATAGAAATTAAATAACTAGTTTGTGGGCTCCCAGAGAGTATATTGCAAGGGCTGGTTTCTAAACCATCAACGTACTTCGTTTACAGCGCACTAGTTTGTGCCAGTGTTCTATGATAGATGATTATGCAAGAATGTGAGCATGATGTTTATATTTAATGTGAGAAAATGTAAAATATAGATGAGAAATTTCTAAATATTCAACAATGCTATTTTCTAGTAAAGGAAATGGTCAGAATAATGGAAAAATATAGATACTGCTTACATTTACATTGATGTTCTTCAATACTCTGTCAGTGTCGGATAATTCAAAGCTGGGAGCGATCTTCCCACCTCTGTTTATATTTGTATAAATTAAAGCTCCAAGTGCTTGAGTGTGTCTCATAACCTTGGTGTTTTCCCTTAATTTCCTAACATTTTGTCATATATTATTAACATATTCTGCTTAATCTCCTTTTATACACTTATGGCAGCAGACTGTTCGGGTTGAGAATCCACTTCTTAAAGGTTTTCAGGATTACCCTGGTGTCTGAACTGCTCCTGATTTACCTTTCTACCCCGTAATGTGTAGGACACATGTCTTCATATAGATCCTGCTACTTACTCTCTGTCCTAGAAGTGTAACTCAATTTATCCCTCGCCGTATCTCATTCTCTTCAAATACAGGATGGCAGCCACAGCTTGCTGGTGACTTAGTGAGTCCACTGGCTCAGCCTTAGTGCACAGCACTCTCACCTTCACTGAGAGCGGGGTTTCTGAAGCTGGGGAGTATCTGGCTTTATTTAGAGATTAGGGTACAAAATGTCATGTAGTAAACCATTATGTATACAAATGTATAAAAAAAGTATACATATATATGATTTACATATATATATATATATATATATATATACTGTATGCTGAATGCAGAAAACATGCAATTTGTTAATAACAAGTTAGCTCAGTAATTAGCCACTTTTCTGGAAAATATTATGTCTAGTGCCAAATTTCTATAATTATAGGATTTGGGTTATATTTAGAAATTATGCTTATGTATTTTGCAGTTTTAATGAAATGAAATGACCTTTAATAAAATTCGTAATGTGTGTGTTTTCATTACTCCTTGACTCTCAATATAACCTTATGATGAGTTGAATTCAAAAGTTTAATTTGAAGTTAAATTATAGCAACTTTAGGTAGCAGAGAAATCTTTGTCCAGCAATTGCAATATGTATGTCACTTTCCCAAGACGAGAGGTTAGTGGTATCAGTATCTTAGAAACTAGGATGTACTTTTTGAAGTTCTTCACTAATAATTTTGCATAAAAGCACATGTCATTAGGTTATTGGTGCTAGTGTAACATTTCATTCTTCTAGAAAGAGGAATGCATCTCCATATTTTTTTTTACCTCTAGAATAGTGATTATATAAATGATGAGTAGTTATTGAATAGGAAGGGAAACTTTTAGTCCTCAAAAGGTTAAATGGATAGGGGCTGGCCCCATGGCCGAGTGGTTAAGTTCGCGCACTCCGCTGCAGGTGGCCCAGTGTTTCGGCGGTTGGAATCCTGGGCGCAGACATGGCACTGCTCGTTGAGCCACGCTGAAGCAGCATCCCACACGCCACAACTAGAAGGACCCACAACTAAGAATATACAACTATGTACCAGGGGGCTTTGGGGAGAAAAAAAAGAAAAAAAAAATTTTTAACAATCTAAAATAAAAAAATAAAAATAAAAAAAAGTTTAAACGGATAAATCTGAAATGTGGCCTTTTACAATGAAGATAATACTCAGAAGCCGTCTGAAAGTTCAACAAATGCCAGAGTGGTTCAAACATGTGTTTCAAACGTGAAATTTCTAACTGTGGATTCGAACATACAGATAGAGGGGACTGGCAACAGAGGAAAACAGAAAGCAATCAAGGATTCCAAAGTCAGTGGTGGAAAAAGAGCAAATTTTGAGGAGCAGGGGAATAAGATGGCTGAAGAGATGGTTGTTTTGAATATAAACTAAGATTTTAGAGTTGAGGTGTTGAAGATAAAGCTATTTAAAATATTATAAAATCCAGAATATTGAATTTTCCGTGGATGTCTTTTGGGAAGACGGAGGCAATTAGCAGTAAGAAGGTAAAGAGAGTCTCGGGCACATTTTAGAAACATTTACTTGTGGATTTATTGAATTTCGTAAGTAATATACATGGGACGAGATTGAAAGAGAGATATGAGTTAATTTTTAAATTCACAGAAGAATCATATAACCAGCAGAACCATGCTATATACTTCTTAACAGCAGGAACTGCATCTTATATGTATGTCAGTGTTTAGCATAGGGATTGATATTCAAATATGTTGTGAATGGAGGAATTAATATATTTTTGAGATAAGTAACACCTTGAAAAGTATTATTATGTGCCTGGCACTGTGCTGATTGCTTTACATGAATAGTCTCCTTTAATCCTCTCAATAACCCTATGGGGTAGGCATGATTATTTTGCCATCTTGTAGATAGGGAAGCAGAGGCTTAGAGAGAATTGCCAAAAGTCAAGTCTAGTGAGTAGTAAAGCCAGAATTTGAATCCAAGCCTTCTGACTCCAGACCCATTTCTCCTAATCACAGTGTCCTGGCCACTCTAAAAACTGAGTGGAATGAGTCCACATCTATTAATTAATCCTCAATGTATAATGCTTTATTATAGCACAGAAAAGGGGCAGGGGTGTTTTTCTGGATTTTAATCTCTAGTGCTGTTTATAGAACACTGTACATTTCTCCTAAACCCTGTTGGTCTTAGTTTCCTCATATCTAATGTAAGACTACGCTAAGCTCATTTTCAGCTGATGTTCTAAGATTTTTTCTTTTTTACTTCACCAATATTAAATTTCCAAATTATTTTCTACTTTAACTACTTGGGAAAAACATGTCTTTTTTGTCTTCTGGACTTTAACATTGTGTTCTATTATTTCATTACGTCCTCTTTTTGGCAAACATACACCTATGAATTCCATGTGTTATTTGGTTTTGAGGCAATATATAACATTCAAGATAAAATGGGCCAAGATGACAATTCAGAAAAGCAAATTCATGATGCAGAGGAGGAAAGGCAGAAGAGTGGAAAACAAGCTGAATAAAGAGAGGGTCATAATGATAAATCTTGAAAATAAAATACCATCAGAAAAGAAACTGTTAGATATGAGTATTTTTAGAAATAATTTTGAATCTAATTCTTGCCTCTTATTAAAAATGCAAAGCAACATTCTTTTTGCTCTGTAGGTATTTTTCCTTGGATATGGGAAGAGGCTCTGACATTCTTTAAGCTCAGGGAGGCTAATGTTTCATGAACAGCTTGTTATCAGCTGGCTCTCACTCTGCCTTGCTTGCAATTCCCAGCCTCATTCAGTCAGGGGAGAATCTTTGTGTTAAGTGTAAACATCTTTCATCCTGATACAGCCTCAATGTGTTAGTCCCTAAAGTTCTCATATTTGGTATTTAATTATCTGTTAATTAAATCACATAGCTTAGAGGGGTTTTAGATTAAAGGAATATTAAACATCTGATTCACTTCTACAAATGTGATACAATGTCAACTCATATACAATGAAGGCATTAACGGAAGTTGCGTTTTAGAAAAATGCAATTTCCTATAACCTGAAAAAGCAACCCAAATACAGCTGTGTGAATCAACTCTTTCTATAAAACCACTGTAAATTGTCCTCTCAACTCTCTGCAGAATTTAGGTGAAACAAATAAGGAAACGGATAGCTTATAAAATTTCACTGACATGGTATGCTGTGGGAGGCAAATTGGAAGGTTTTAATTTTTATTTTAATATTTGTTTAGTTGATTTTAATAGATTTTATTTTTTAGAGAAGTTTTAATTTATAGAAAACAATACATGGAAAGGATAAAGAGTTCCCATATGCCTCCCTCCTCCAGCATATTTCCTATATTTTTAATATTTTGTATCAGTGAGGTACATTTTTATAATTCATGAGCCAATATTGATACATTATTAATAATGAACATAGTTTACATTAGGATTTGTTCTGTCTGTTGTACAGTTATATGGATTTTGACAGGCACATAATGTCATAGGCATCTGCCATGACAGTATTATGAAGGATCGTTTCACCACCATAAAAATGCCCTTGCCCTGTACTCCAACTAGTCATTTCTGCCCTGGGCAACCAGGGATTTTTTAAAATTTCGTTGAGGTCATAATAGTTTATAATACTGTGAAATTTCAGTTGTACATTATTATTAGTCAATCACCACGTAAATATGCCCCTTTACCCCTTATGCCCAGCCCCCAACCCCCTTCCCCTCTGGTAGCCACTCATCTATTCTCTTTGTCCATGTGTTTGTTATCTTCCACGTATAAGTGAAATCATGCAGTTTGTTTTTCTCTTTCTGCCTTATTTCATTTAACATAATACCCTGAAGCTTCATCCACATTGTTGCAAATGGGATAATTTTGTTTTGTTTTATGGTTAAGATTCCTTTGTATATTTATACCACATCTTTATCCATTCATCAGTCGATGGGCATTTGGGCTGCTTCCATATCTTGGCTATTGTGAATAATGTGGCAATGAACATAGAGGTGCATAAGTCTCTTTGAATTGTTGATTTCAAGTTCTTTGAATACATACTCAGTAGTGGGATAGCTGGGTCGTATGGTATTTCTATTTTTACTTTTTGAGAAATCTCCATAGAGTTTTCCATAGTGGCTGCTTCAGTTTGCATTCCCACCAGCAGTGCATAAGGGTCCCCTTTTTGCCACATACTCGCCAACATTTGTTATTTTTTGTCTTGGTAAGTAAAGCCCTTCTAACAGGTGTAAGGTGATACCTCATTGTAGTTTTGATTTACATTTCTCTAATGATGAGTAATGTTGAACATCTTTTCTTGTGCCTATTGGCCATCTTTATATCCTCTTTGGAAAAATGTCTGTTCATACCCTCTACCCATTATTTGACCTGGCTCTTTGTTTTTTTCTTGTTGTGTGCATTCTTCATATATTTTGGAGATTAATCCCTTGTCAGATACATGATTTGCAAATATTTTCTTTCAGTGAGTTGTCTTTTCATTTTGTTCCTGGTTTCCTTTGCCTTGCAGAAGCTCTTTAGTCTGATGAATTCCTATTTGTTTATTTTTTCTTTTGTTTTCCTTGCCAGGATAGATGTGGTATTTGAAAAGATGTTTCTAAGGCCAATGTCAAAGAGTGTACTGCCTATATTTTCTTCTAGTAGTTTTAAGGTTTTCCCTATTACCTTCAAGTCTTTAACCCATTTACAGTTAATTTTTCTGTATGGTGAAAGATAATGGTCTACTTTCATTCTTTTGCATGTGGCTGTCCAGTTTTCCCACCACCATATATTGACGAGAATTTTCTTTCCCCATTATATATTCTTGGCTCCTTGGTTGAAGATTAGCTGTCCGTAGATGTGTGGTTTTATTTCTGGGATTTCAATTCTGTTCCATTGATCTGTGTGCCTGTTTCTCTACCAGTACCATACTGTTTTGATTACTACAGTTTTGTAGTACACTTTGAAGTCAGGGTTTGTGATGCCTCCAGCTTTGTTCTTTTTTCTCAGGATTGCTTTAGCTATTCAGGGTCTTTTGTTGCCCCATTTGAATTTTAGGATTCTTTGTTCTATTTCCCTGAGGAATGTCATTGGGATTCTGATTGAGATTGCATTGAATCTGTAGATTACTTTAGGTAGGATGGACATTTTAACTATGTTTATTCTTCCAATGCATGTACATGGAATATCTTTCCATTTCTTTATGTCATCATTGATTTCTTTTAATAACATCTTATGTTTTCATTGTATAGGTCTTTCACCAGATTGGTTAAATTTATCCTAGATATTTTATTCTTTTTGTTGAGATTGTAAATGGGATTGTATTTTTGAGTTCCCTTTCTGTTAGTTCATTAGTAGAGTACAGAAATGCAACTGATTTCTGTAAGTTGATTTTCTACCATGCAACTTTGCTATAGTTATTGATTATTTTAATAGTTTTCTGGTGGATTCTTTAGGGTTTTCTATGTGGAAAATCATGTCACCTGCATATAGCAAGTTTCACTTCTTTCTTTCCAATTTGGATACCTTATATTTCTTTTCCTTGCCTAATTGCTTTGGCCAAAACCTCCAGTACTATGTTGAATAAGAGTGGTGAGAGTGGGCACCTTCATCTTATCCCTGTTCTCAGATGGATGGCTTTCAGTTTTTCCCCATTGAGTATGACATTAACTGTGGATTTGTCATATATGGCCTTTATTATGTTGAGGTACTTTCCTTCTATATTCATTTTATTGAGAGTTTTTCTCATAAATGGATGTGGATCCTGTGAAATACTCTCTGCATCTATCGAGATGATCATGTGGCTTTTATTCCTCATTCTGCTAATGTGATGTATCACATTGATTGATTTGCAGATGTTGAACCATCCCTGTGTCCCTGGTATAAATCCCACTTGATCATGGTATATGATCCTCTTAATATATTGCTGTATTCAGTTTGCCAATATTTTGTTGACGATATTTGCATCTATGTTCATCAGTGCTATTGGCCTGTAATTTTCCTTCTTTGTGTTGTCCTTGTCTAGCTTTGGGGTCAGGGTGATGTTGGCCTTGTAGAATGAGTTAGGAAGTGTTTTGTCTTCTTCAATTTTTTTGGAAAAGTTTGAGAAGGATAGGTATTTAAATCTTCTTTGAATGTTTGGTAAAATTATCCAGAGAAGCCATCACTTCTTTCAATCTCTTTACTTGTGATTGGTCTATTCAGATTGTCTGTTTCTTTTTGATTCAGTGTTGGGAGGTTGTATGAGTCTAAGAATTTGTCTGTTTCTTCTAGATTGTCCAATTTTTTGACATTTAGTTTTTCATAGTATTCTCTTATAATCCTTTGTAATTCTGTGGTATCAGTTGTAATTTCTCCTCTTTTCATTCTAATTTTATTTACTTGAGGCTTCTCACTTTTTTTCTTAGTAAGTCTGGCTCAGTGTCAGTTTTATTCATCTTCTCCAAGAGCAAGCTTTTAGTTTTGTTTGTCCTTTCTACCGTCTTTTTTTGGTTTCTATTTCATTTATTTCTGCTCTAATTATTATTGTTTCCCTCATTCTGCTGACTTTAGGCTTTGCTTGTTCTTCTTTTTCTATTTCTGCTAGGTGTGGTTTAAGATTACTCATTTGAGATTTTTCGTATGTATTAAGGTGGGCATGTATTGCTATGAATTTCCCTCGTAGGATGACTTTTGCTGCATCCCATATGAGTTGGAATGGTGTATTTTCATTTTTGTTTGTCTCCAGATTTTTCCTGGTTTCTTCCTTAATTTCATCATTGACCTGTTGGTTGTTCAGTAGCGTGTTTAGTCTCCACATATTTGTCACTTTCCAAACTTTTTCTTGTGGTTGATTTCTAAGGTCATAAGATTATGGTGAGAAAACATGCTTGATATGATTTCAGTGTTCTTAAATTTATTGAGGCTTGCCTTGTTTACCAACATGTGGTCTTTGAGAATGTTTCCTGTGCACTTGAGAAGAATTCTGATTTAGGATGGAGCATTCTATCTATATCTATTAAGTCCATCTGATCTAGTTTTTCATTTAGTTCCACTATTTCCTTCTTGACATTCTGTTTGGATGATCTATCCATTGATGTAAGTGGTTGATGAGGTCTCCTAGTCTTATTATGTTGCTGTTAGTTTCTCCTTTTAGCTCTGTTAATTGTTGCTCTAGGTACTTTAGTACTAATGTGTTAGGTGCATATATAAGTGTTATGTCCTCTTGGTGGAGTATCCCATTATCATTAGATACAGCCCCTCTTTGTCTCTCATTGCCTTTTTCATCTTGAAGCTGCTTTGTCTGAGTATGGGAACACATGATTTCCTTTGCTTGCCATTACCTCTTTAGAGCTGATATGTGTTTCCAGGAGGCAGCATATTGTTCGGTCTTGTTTTTTAATCCATTCAGCAACTCTGTGTCCTTTGGAGAATTCAATCCATTTATATTTAGAGTGCTTATTGATATGTGAGGGCTTATTACTGACATTTTATCACTTGTTTTCTAGTTGTTCTCTATTTCCCTTGTTTCTCCTCCTTGTATTTCTGACTGTCAGTTCAGTTTGGTGTTTCTCTGTGATGGTTTTCTCAGTTTTCTCTTTATTTATCATTGGTGTCTTTGTTCTTATTTTTTTGTTTAGTGGTTACCATGAGGTTTGTATAAAAGATCTCAGATGAGATAGCCCATTTTCTGACAGTCTCTTATTTCCTTATTCTAAGCAGGTCCTATCCCATTCCTCTTCACCATCTAAGTTTGTTTTGTCACACATTATTCTGTTTTGTGTTGTGAGTTTGTGATTAAAATGAAGTGATTGTGGTTATTTTAAATGCTTTCCTTCCCTTTATCTTTAATGTTATTATTAATTGTTTGCTAACATTTTACGATAGAGAGCTGTGATTATCTGATTTTTGTCTGCCTAGTTTTCTCCTTGCTCAAGACTTTGTAAACTCTTTTTTTTCAGGTAGGAAGAGCTTCTTGATCATTTCTTGTAGGGACAGGGGTTCTTGTGACAATGACCTCCCTCAACTTTTGTTTTTCTGGGAAAGTTTTTAATTTTCCATTATATCTGAGGGATAGTTTCACTGGATAAAGTATTCTTACCTGAAAGGTTTTGTCTTTCAGAATTTCGAATATATCATTCCACTCTCTCCAAGCATGTAAGGTTTCTGCTGAGAAATCCACTGAAAGCCTGATAGGGATTCCTTTGTAGGGTATTTTCTTCTTCCTTGCTGACCTTAATATATTTCTTTTTGATTGACTTTTACCTATGTTACTAATATATGCCTTGGAGAAGGTCTTTATACATTGATGTAATTAGGAATTCTATTAGCTTTGTTTACATGTAATTCCAGCTCCTTCTCCAGGTTTGGGAAGTTCTCAACTATTGTTTATTTGGACAAGTTCACTACTCCTCTCTTCTCCCTCTTGAATACCTTTAATCCTTATGTTGCATTTCCTAATTGAATCAGATATTTCTTGGAGAATTTTTTCATTTCTTTTTAGTCTTACTTCTCTCTCTTCCTCCATCTGCAGCATTTCTATATTTTTGTCCTCTAAATTACTGATTCTGTCATCCATAATATCAGCTCTACCTTTTTAAGAACTCCAGATTTTCCTTTATCTCATTCATTGTGTTTTTCATTTCCAACATTTCTGATTATTTTATTGTTTCTATCTCTTTTGTGAAGAATTCCCTCTGTTCATTAATTTAATTTCTGAGATCATTAAACTGTCTTTCTGAGTTTTCTTGTAACTCATTGAGGTCTTTATGATAGCTATTTGAAATCTCTGTCATTTAGATTGTAAATTTCTATGACTTCAGGGATGATTTGTGGGTACTTATCATTTGCCTTCTGCTCTGGAGTGTTAATACACTTCTTCATGCTGTTCGATGGGGTGGACTTGTGCCATCTCATAGGGATAGTATCTGGTCACAGAACCCACCTGCCCCCCTCAGTGGGTGTGTGGAGGAGCTGTATCTTCTGAACCCTCTGCAAACCCTGGCAGATATGACTGTATGTTGGAAACTCTACCAACAGGGCCTGTCTGTGTTTGCCCACTGGTCACAGCTGCTTTACACATGTATGCGCAGGTGCTCTGGTGGGGATCCTCTGTTCTGGGCAATCAGCTGAGCTGGTATGTCAGGTTGGTGGGCAGTGCTTTCTTATGCGTGTATGATCCCATGCCCCTCTTCTCTGCACTCACTATCTGCCTGTTTGGGCTGCTTGGCTTGGTGGGGGCACCCTGTGATTGCTTAGCTACCTTGGTGTGGAGTGTTCCCACAGGCTGGGAGGCAGCTCCAGGAGGATGAGCATTTCTACAGAAGGCTGTCTTTTTCCCCATCTCCTCTCAATGTTGCACGCCGGCCTGTGGCAAAATCGCACACCCAAGATCACTACTGCTTGAGTAAGGAGAGGACATCTCCTTACCTTCTTCCACTGTCTCCTAGAGGGTCCAGCACTCTCACCTTCAGACGTATGGCTTTGTGGATCTCTCAGACATCTATTGTGTTGTGTGAATGTCCTGTGTTGGTTTATGAATGTTCTTTTCATTGTATCTTAGCAGGGAGAGATTAAGGGAAGAGCTCACTCTGCCATGATGCAGATTTCACTCATCTTTAATATTTGTTTTTTACGTTGGCTGCAAAGATTTGAAGTACTTGTGCACCTCAGTTCATTATTTTGTTTATTGATCTGGTAATACCTTTGTCTTGTTTTACTGTATGTTGTCATAATTTCTAGGGCCTCCTCCCATTCCCATCACCTTTGTAGGTAACTGTGCCAATGAATTTATGTCCTTCGGTTTGCATGCATCTTTGAAAACTATATAGCATTCGTTTGTGTATATATGTGTCTCATTTGTGTAAAAGATATCGTGTTGTTTGTGTTTCAGATTGTTTCTTACTTTTATCTCTTAAGTATAATGGAAATATCTACCCATGTTGCTATATGTAAGTTAAGATCATTAAAGCTGATCTCCTTATAAGATGCCATTCACTGATGCACCACATTCTACTTATTTAATCTCCTGGTGATGACACCCAGGTTACATCCTACCCCATGCTGCCACAGCAAATATCATGATATGTATCATCTTACATGCTACTTTTGGACGTGAGATAAATTCTTTGGAATATTGCTAGTGCTACTTATTTCATATATATTTACTATTATTTCTTCTATTGTTTTACATAGTTTGGATACATAAATTATGTATTCCTTTAGCAGTGTATTTTTGAACTTTCTTTATCGTTCTTGGTTCTTGCTCTGTGAAAAAAGCTCTTCATAAGAGAGCTATACAAACTCTCTAATGGCAAACTATCATTAATTTCATCACTATCAAAACAAAAAACATCGCTAGTTTTTTGCTATTACCTATTTTAATGCCCAAACAAACTCTGATTGACCATTCCTATTCCTGAACCATCTGTGGATAATCAATTTTCCTTGGATATTTGCTGCTTTGTTTTTTCAGGTAAGGCAAGTAATTTGTTTTCTAAAGCACTAAACCTCCCTTCTCTTTTACTCCTTGTCCTAGTTCAAGGTGATGCATATAATAAAGCTTTTATGCAAGGTAACTTTTTTTATATAATTTTTTTCTTTTCTCTTTACATTAAATATTGCATTTTGAATCTAAATTTGGGATGAATTTTGGAGAGAGAAACTAAAGAATTTTTTTTCTGGAAAATATTGAACAAATATATTGCTAACTTCCTTAAATGAGACTTTTAGATGCAAAAGGAATAATTTATAGGAATCAGTTTGAGATCTTTCATTTAAGTAACATTGACTCTGTAAAAAAATCTATATTGAAACAGAAATAAGGTTTATTCAACTAAAATTTATTGAGCCTGACACTGCTAAATGCTGGGGTGTTCAGTGTGAACAAGGAAATCATATCTCCTGTCCCCGTGGAAATTCAAATCTATCAGGGCAGACTGGAGGTAGCAAATCTTCAGCTAGTTTGTTGAGTTCTAGAGTCAGATTCTCCACTCTGAGGACCCAAATACCTGTACTTATTAGGATTAAAGGATAATCAAGCCCTGAGGTACTGATTCATGACAATTAAAATGGACAAATACTGAAGTAAACTGTAGAATGCTAATTAGTTAATTTGCTACTGGAATTACTTGCAACAAAAATCTGAATATGCAAATATCCCAGATGAATAGATCTCTTCCTGTATTAAAGGACACAACATTTCAAGAGCACTTTTGTAAGAATAGAATAAAATAAAGCAATTTATGCCATTTTATAATAAATTTTCCAGTTAAAATAGATCCATGGAGAGAGCCTTGCCCATGGAAGCAAGGTCATTGATATTGGACAAGTTCCTCTTTTGCCCTCACTGTGCTTAATGTGCACTGTGTTATATTTATCCTCCACTTGTCTTTTTCTAAGTATCCTATTTCATCAATTTTATGACACACTTTCTCCAAATATTAATATCTGTAGATTTGTTCTGTTTTGTAATCAATGGCATCTTATAATTGAGATCAGTCAAGCAGCAGTCACAATGTAGTTGTCCTTGCCTGGAAATGTGAAAATTTGGTCATAACTGTCCAATTGCGTGAGATATGTCAATGGTACTATGCCAATGGAAATTAATTGCTATTTAAAATATCCTCAAAAAGATTAACACTGTGATTTGACATTAAAACAAACAAAAATATTGTGTACATAGAAAAGCGAAGAAATAGAGCTGCATGAGAGGATAAAAATCCATGGCTAAATTTTCCTTAAAGAGTGCTTTCAACAAGTGTAAAATAAAGATTCAAAGCTATAAGAAAGCGTTGTGTCTGTGATGCATTGGCTGCATTTTCGCTTCCTTACTGAAGCATAGAATAATGCCATGTGTTACAATCAACACTGGCTAAGATTAGACGAAGAACCTCACAGTTTATGCTGTGCAGCCTGGCTTTGCCGAGACTAGGTGTTTGAACTGAGACTATAAGGAAGGATTTCTTGAACCTCTGGAAATGGAAATGAAACTTTGCATATATGTGCATATGTCCTAGGAGGAGATGGGTGGGTCAGAGCTTTCATTATCTCAAAGTTAAGAACTGCTGACCTATAGCTAAACCCTAACTAGTATTATGGAGAGCTTCCTTAAGCCTATGTTTTTCAAGTTACTATTTAGGGTGGTGTTTAGTACTTGCTGCTCATCATGTCAGATGAAAATCACTCCCTACCTTTTACAAGTATTTAGAGAACAGCCCACAGTAGATTCCTATATACTGACAGTATACATCCTCCAAAATATTAAGATGTTCCATTAATATTTTTTCTTGCAATGAACGTGCAGTTATCAAGGAACGAAAGTATCAGGCATTTTAACAGATTAGAATATTCAATCAATGGATATTTCAACTATTGCTCAAGTTAGCATTCAAAAGAGAATATTTATTTACACACGTAAGGTGGAACTAACAATTTATTCAGTCTGAGGAACTTTTACCACAATACCTGAATCTGCTTAATTGCTTATAAACCATTTCACCGTGTCTGAATTTTATAAACAGAGCAAATCAATTCTGGAGCCATAATTGCAACTTAACTGCCCTCCTTTAAAGTTGTACGGGCAGCTCTGGGAATATTTTGAATAATGCATGGTCACTTCTGGGTGAAAACCAATCCAAGCAAATGTCCTTTTAATCAGGGTTGGGGGGATTATTTGTTTCTGTATCTGAGACATCACATCCAGTGAGATGGAAAAATTGAAGACCTCCTCTCCCAAATGATTTTCCGTTAGGAAATGAAACACTTGCCATAACTTACTGACTCAAAACTTTGAAAGAAAAAAATTAGGTGATTTTTTTCAAGATAGATATACAAGAATTTTCATAATTTAGGCATAGTTTTAAAACGAGCTATGTTCAGTTTTCCCAAATGGCAATAAACAAAAGTTCAAATTCTCTGTATTATATAGCAAAGTATATTTTTCCCCAAAGCATATTCATATATTCTATAAAAACACTTGGTAAGGCTCAGAAGAAAATATGTCTGAAAATATTCTGAGTGCTTATGACAAGAATTTTTTAATATTAAGAAGCATAAATTAATGTTCTGATATAGCTACTATTGATGTGTATGTGAGAGAGTGTATGAAATAAATTTCTCTGACAATAGTCCCAGTCTTATCAATGGGGCCATCTTAGCAGATGCATTAATTGTAAATCACCTTTTTCGTGGATGCTGCCTAAGCAGCCTCTATAATTATGCTTCCCTCCTAGCTCATTTGATCATTTCCCGTCCATGGTTTTATTCGGAGGTGTATCATTAATCTTAATGATTTAAGTTTTTGAAATTCATAAAAATTAATCATTCTGCTATAACATCAATTTAAGTATATAAGTTAAGTATTAAAAAAATTAGTGCACAGATGCAGTAAGGATTTCCTTGTTCTTAATTATACTCTGTCACAAGAAATTCCTAAGTAAGAATAATAGGATACTTAGTTGATATTCTTAAAAGATTCTAAATTAAGATTACAAATTAAAAATTCAACAAATGGATAAAGTTATAGGTAAAATATTTTACTAACATTTTATACAGAAATCATGGAAATTTAGTAAACAAAATATTCCTTTGACAAAACACAAGAACATACATAGAGAAACTAAATTAGTGGTTTCTTTTTTCACAAAACTATTTTAAAGGCATATCTTAGTATAACATTTTTGTTTTGTTTTCTTATATTAACTTGGACTTCTAATATTACCTCCTAATAATATTACAATAAAAACTATTCACAGCCACATTTTGACTTGTCCACTATTGCTATTTTATCCTTCTATATATGGACATGATTTCTTTTTTTGTGTGTGTGAGGAAGATTCTCTCTGATCTAATATCTGTTGCCAATCCTCTGCTGTTATTTTCTCTTTGCTTGAGGAAGACTAGGCCCAAGCTAACATCTGTGACCGTCTTCCTTTACCTTGTATGTGGAAGCCTCCACAGCATGGCTGATGAGTGGAGTAGGTCTGTACCTGGGATCTCAACCTGTGAACCCAGGCCACTGAAGTGGAAAGCATGGAAATTTAACCACACTTGGCCACAGGGCTGGCCCCTATATGGACATAATTTTTAAGAATGATGTTTAAATTTGACCAATATAAATCGTATGCTTTTATTTATAGAACTCTTTTCACTATAGGAGTCAAATTTACCTTTTTTTTTTTTGAGGAAGATTAGCCCTGAGCTAACATCTGCTGCCAATCCTCCTCTTTTTGCTAAGGAAGACTGGCCCTGAGCTAACATCCATGCCCATCTTCCTCCACTTTATATGTGGGACGCCTACCATAGCATGTCTTGCCAAGTGCTGCCATGTCCACACCTGGGATCTGAATCGGTGAACCCCTGGCGTCAAAGTAGAACATGCGAACTTAACCACTGCGCCACTAGCCTGGCCCCCAAATTAACCTTTTCTTCGAAACAATATACCAGTGATGTTTAGTATTAGCTCAGTCTTTCCAAGAGGCACTTGTGCTTATAAATGTATAGATATTTTGGCTCTATTTGGAATTGCCCATCTTTTGCAATCATGTAAATTGGATTGCTAAACATAGGCATGAAGCAACCCTTCCAGTTGTCCAAACTGGATCTCCCTTTTGTGTTTCCTTTGTGTTTTATTTTTTTTTCCTTTCACAACTCATTTGGTCGTGTATTAGTAGACATATTTTTTACAGACTCTCTGCCACCTAAATTTATTTATGAAGATTTTTAGCTTTTTGTAACTAAGATAAATATTCCAACAAGATATTTGAAATGCAAACAGCTACCTATTTGTTTCTTTTGTATTTTTCATATCAAGATCATTCATTCATTCAACAGATATTGAGTGTCCCAGTCAAATATTGTGTATCCATTCAGATGGGGTTCATCCATCACTGAAGAAAAAGACATCTTATTTTGTTTTAGTGCAGAGACAGACAATAAAAATAATAAATATGTTAATTTATAGTACAGTAGTCCCCCCTTATCTGTGGGGAACACATCCCAAGACCCTCAGTGGATGCCCGAAACCACAGATAGTACAGAATCATGTGTATATAATATTTTTCTCCATACATAGATAATTGAGGTATGACAGTAAAACAAGTAGGAGCTTTTTCTTTCTTCTTCACAATTTCATGGATAGAAGATTCGTTATTACCATAGATCATGGCAACCCCAGCATGACTTTTTTCTTTCCTTATTAAGTAGAGAACTTTCACCTTTTCACTGAAAGGAAGCACTTTCCAGCTTCTCTTTGGCATATCCGAATTGTCAGCATCACTACTCTTGTGCTTTGGGGCCAATATTCAGTAAAATAAGGGTTACTTGAACACAAGTGCTGCAATACCATGACAGTTGATCTGATAATCCAGATGGCTACTAAGTGACTAATGGGTGAGTTGTGTATACAGTGTGGATCCGCTGGACAAAGTGATGAGTCATGTCCCAGACAGAGCAGGTAGGCATGTGTGAGATTTCATCATGCTACTCAGAACAGTGCTCAATTTAAAATGTATGAATTGCTTATTTCTGCTATATTCCGTAGGTAACTGAAAGCACGGAAAGTAAAACTCTGGATGGAGGAGACTACTGTATATTAAAAGTGATATATAGAATAAGACTCATGTTAACTTCTTGATTCTTTCACAAATTACTCTCATAGAATGTAGGTTGAATTCTAAGCCTATGTTTGCCAGGGCATATTGTTTGTAATTCCTTCAGAATCTGAAATACTTTGAGTAGAGTGCTTACATAACATGCATAACTTTAAACCTTGCAACACTAAAGCAGTATCTTGAATATCACGTGTACTTGACCATGAATGCACAAATCCATATTCCACTGATATAATCACCAGTTGGAATGACTTTTTAAAACTGTTGAGCAATTCACAAAAGGAGGAGAAGTTACTTACTTCTTGATAAGATAGATGCATACTTTTCAAACCATAATATAACCTTTCTTCTGAAAGCATTCAATGCACTTTCTGCAGTATCTTATATGCACATTAAGTGCTCAAAAATAACCTTTGTAAGCACCCACAGACTTATTTTTAAGGATAAAACGATTGACTTAGAAATGTTTGTGGGGCTTTTGTTACATCCTCAAACTGCTTTTCGATGATAAAATCTTCCTTTAAAAATAAGATGATTCACCACAGTTTGGTTTATTAAACTTTTTTTCTAACTTTATTCTTTTTCAGGTTATCAATGAACTTTCTTGGGTAATTCTTTCAGTTTCCTTTGTAAGAAATAGGTGGCGTTGTCATAAACACCCAGTCTCCTCCCATCATTCTCCTTGGTGGCTTCTGCCTCCATGTTGCTCACTGTAACAAAGCCAGGATAATACAGCAGATGGGGATTCTCTTTAATTACGCTTCTGTTGTATTAATGGTTATCTTCTGCCTGGATCTGGAGGAACTGACAGTGATTACACAGTTTCACGCTACAAATAAGAGCAGGTGCAGCTGTAAATAGTCCCTGATTAACAATTTCATTTAAATATTATAACAGATTTCTGTAAGGCAAATTACTCCCACTGGTAAGGAGGTGTACTTTTGTATATAATATAATTCAATAAATCTAGAATTTAATTATGCTAGCAATAACAAAGCCCTTAGTGTGCTAAAAAAGATCCAAATATATTGTCCCGTCTATCAAAATAACTACCGGAAAACAAATGAATTGTTATTAGAGACGTCCCTTATGGAGTAAAATTTTAAATTATCTCTTAAAGTCTTACTTCTGGGGGTCATGTGCATTGGTTAGAGTTAATGAAATGAGAAATAAAAGTAATTATTTTCATCATAGCATGTGATTTATATTTTTAATTATACATGCTAAAGCTTCTAAATGAAGTAAAGCATTTGGAGATTTTTGAGAAATGTTGCATTTAAGATCTTTCAATATCTGTTGGGTATAGAACATGTTAAAGTTTAAAGAAATCACACTCCAAATTTATAATCTGGTTATAGTTTGAAAATAAATTTTTGATTAAGCAAAAATCTTTTTACTTTAAATTATAGGATGTGGTTATTAACTATGCAGATTCACGTCTTATTAAGGCTGAAACTATAGAAGGTTTAATTTTTCTTTTCTTTCTCCATTTGTCCTGTTTGTATCTTGCAGCCATATTACTACTGCTGTAAATTTAAGTTTTAAAAAGTTTTTTTCATTCTTCCAGAAACATCTTTGTAGATATTTTTAATAAATAAAGCTAATAGTAGAATTAGTGGATAAATCATATGCCCAATTTTTCTTTTTTATTATCCATTTCAAAATTGGTCTTGAGAAAATTTATGTCAACTGTCTCCCCTATAGTACTCAAATATTATTTTATGTTAGCATTAAAACGAACTATTGTAATAGTTTTAACAATTGAAACAAGAAAAGTAACTCTGCTTGATCTTTTAAAAAATATTTTATAGAGTAGATTTTTCTTTAAAGTAGAAAAAAAAGCCTTAAGAAATAATGGTCAATATTTCAAGTCTTAGTCTTATAATTGAATTTTTGTTAAGATTTTAAAATTACATTCATAGCTATTTCAAAATGAAGTGAAATCTTTGAAATAGACCAGTTTTCGTAAAAGTAGAGAATTTGGAGGGGGTTTTGTTTAGTTTATAAGTGTGACTGTTGAAGTAATCTTGTATCCAGAACAGATACTGAAACTCTTGCATGGTGGGTTCCGAAGATTCAACTACAATTCATGGGCCCGGTTTGAAGATACTGATAATAGTGTGTTACTGTCTCCCTCTTGTTGATGGTTCGGCTGCAAGGGAGTATCATCTCACCGTCTTATACTGGTTCTTCCTTCTTGTTCGGCATCAGACCTTGATCATCTCTTTGTCCTCTCTACATCTTTATTGTATTCAAATCGAAGCATTGAATATAGGTTGCTATTCCAAACTACTTTGCTGATCTAGTCTACACCACTACATACACAATCTCAGACACCACAACATATCTAAACCTGAACTTTCTATAGGAGCCCATTCCTGCTTCTTCTTCCAGGGATCCTTTCTCCTAGTTAATAATCCTGGATCTCCGGATCCTGAAATTCTGATGTCATTCTGTTTCCCTTTACCACCTTCCTTCCATAAAATGGTTTACAGAATACGTCCAATAGTGACCAAATTTTATGAATTCTGCTTTAATAAACACCTTTCCTATCAGATATCTTCTCTTTTGCTCTGTCGCTCCTGGTTTAGTTTCCAATTTCATTCTCTCACCTGAATTGTTGAAATAATTTCCCAATCATTCTTTCTTGTTTTTAGAGTCCCATGACTTCTGTCTGTTCCTTATAAACATTTTATTTAATGCTCCAGAGTTGGTTTTTCTTTTATTTGTTCATATATTATTCATTACGTAAACTTCTATCATACTACTTATAACATACCACAGTAATTATTTATTTGGATATCCTTCAGATAGCCTGAAATTAGAGGTGTATCTAAGCCTACTTAATAATTTCTAAATATGTAATGTAAAATGATTGTCAATAAAGTGTTTGGAGATCAGGAAACATTCTCTGTATCAATTATCCAGACGATGTTTCTGTGGAGTAGCTACGTTGGAGGGAGGAAGGGATTGAAGTAGAGCATTGGTATTAACATCTTGATTGAGAAGAAACATCCAGTTTATAAGAATTAGTTACTTAGTTATCAACAGAAAAATGGGCTCCTATAATTTCCCTTTTAGATCACCATTTTGTGGCTGCATAGATACAAGGTTAATTAATGCAACAGCTAAAACCAAGGCTTATTGTTGTGAATTCTAGTAGCTTGGTTTTGGGTGGTACACTAGGTGAACTTTTTTTGACTTTAATGAATGTGCTACTAATTATTTAATGCATATTCATTACTGTTTTGTTAAAACATCAGTCTGATAAGCTGTAATATTTAAGTAGAATTTTCTGTAAATTAAATAATTTATTTTAATTTGTGTAATCAATCCTCACATGTAGTAGGCATCCATATTGACATAAATATAGATATAGAGAGGAGTGATATCCAAATATATTTTTTTTAAGATTTTATTTTTTTCCTTTTTCTCCCCAAAGCCCCCCAGTACATAGTTGTATATTCTTCGTTGTGAGTCCTTCTAGTTGTGGCATGTGGGACGCTGCCTCAGTGTGGTTTGATGAGCGGTGCCATGTCTGCGCCCAGGATTTGAACCAACGAAACACTGGGCTGCCTGCAGCGGAGTGCGCAAACTTAACCACTCGGCCAGTCCATGATATACAAATATTTAACAACTCATATGATATAGGAAATGATTAATTAAAGTAATGCCACAGCCCAACAGTCTCAGTCCTTAAAAATGGATATGGTCTTGGGACCAACTCAGTGGTGTAGTGGTTAAGTTTGCACTCCACTTCTGTGGCCCAGGGTTTGTGGTTTCAGATCCCAGGTTTGGCCCTGCACCACTTGTCAGCCATGCTGTGGCAACATCTCACACGCAAAATAGAGGAAGATTGTCACAGATGTTAGCAGAGGGAGAATCTTCCTCACCAAAATAAGTAAATAAATAAAAGGATGTGACCTTGCTGGAGCATTATAGTGAATAGCAATGCTATTCATCATAACTACGGGGTGGCCAAAATGCACCATAAGTTCAGATATTCCTATAGTAGGGTTCTGCCAATACAAAATTTATGGCATTAAAAAGGTTAGAAGTTGTTAATTTAGAAAAACTAACTGTCTTTTCATTTTGAGATGTACTTTAAACGTATCTTAATAGCTCAAGCTAAACTTCCAACTTTGTCTAATTCTCAATAGTAATTAAGAAATATTTTTCATCCTTCTTAATATAAAATTGGAAATGTCTTCACAAAACACAGCATAACAATTTGAAACTTTCGTTTTATTCATATGCATTCAGTATTTGGTTCTTGGTACAAATAACTGTTTTCTCAGAGAATATAAAAATAACTCAGCATAAATGTAATTTGAAGATTCCATTTTCCTTCTCCAACATGATCAATTTCATAATATTTAAACTTAAGCTCAATTTATGGTTCAAATAATTTCTAAAAGAAATGAGTCTCATGGTACAATCAAGATGTTGAAGACTAACCCCACAGACTTCAAATTAATGGCTTTTAACAATTATAAATCATAATTCATTATACATGCCAATACTTAGACAAAGTTTGGATGTACAATTAGAAATTTAATTACATTGGAAATGCCACTGCATACTTAAACAGATGACCAGGCATTATGGCCTACACAGACAACCGAACACCCTCCTCCAGACATGTGTTTCACTGAAGGCTGTGCTGTCTGTTGAAATGGCGAGGACAAGCTGCCAACAGGGTATGAAGCATTATAGATTTTTTTTTTCTTTTTAAAGGAAATACTTCGCAATAACTTCATACATGATGGGGTTTCTGTTAAACTGTTTTCTAAAAAAAAGAAAAGTTGTATGAAGAAATTTCAACCTCACAATTAGTTACATTGTTTAAGTGAAATCTTTTATTTCTTATCCCTTTATTTGTTGGAATATTTTGTAAATTTTTTTTTAGGAAGATTAGACCTGAACTAACATCGCCAGCAATCCTCATCTTTTTTGTTGAGGAAGATTGGCTCTGAGCTAACATCCATGCCCATCTTCCTCTACTTTATATGTGGGATGCCTGCCACAACATGGCTTCACAAGTAATGGGTAGGTCCACACCCAGGATCCAAACTGGTGAACCCCAGGCCGCCGAAGCGGAATGTGTGAACTTAACCACTGTGCCACCTGGCTGGACCTTATTTTGTAGATTTTTTTAAAAAAATTATTGAGGTCATAATGGTTTATAAGATTGTGAAATTTCAGGTGCACACTATTATTTATCAGTTTCTGTATGTACTGCTTCATGCTTACCATCAAGAGTCTAATTTTATCCATTCTCATATATATCTGCCCCTTTACCCCTTTTGCCCACCCCCTGGTAACCACTTACCTGTTCTCTTTGTCCACTTTGTTTATCTTCCACATATGAGTGAGATCAGGTGGTATTTGTCTTTGGCTTATTTTGCTGAACATTATACCCTCAAGGTCCATCCATGCTGTAATAAATGGGACAATTTTGTCTTTTTTTATGGCAGAGAAGTATTCCATTGTATATATATATATATATATATACCACATCTCCTTTATCCATTCATCAGTATTTGGTCACTTGGGTTGCTTCCATGTCTTTGCTTTTGTGAGTAAGGCTGCAGTGAACATAGGGGAGCATAAATCTCTTTGGATTTTTGATTTCAAGGTGTTTGGATACATACCCAGTAGTGAGACAGCTGGATCATATGGTATTTCTATTTTTAATTTGTTGAGAAATCTCCATACTGTTTTCCATGGTGGCTGCTCCACTTCGCATTCCCACTAGGGTTCTCTTTTCTCTACATTTGTTATTTTTTGTCTTGGTAATTATACCCATTCTGACCAGTATAAGGTGGTCTCATTGTTGTTTTGATTTGTATTTCCCTAATAATTAGTGTTGTTGAACATTATTTCATGTGCCTATTGGCCATATGTATATCTTCTTTGAAAAAATATCTGTTCATATCTTCTGCCCGTTTCTTGATCAGGTTGTTTGTTTTTTTGCCACTGAGTTCTATGAGTTCTTTAAATATTTTAGAGATTAACCCCTTGTCAGTTATGTGATTTGCAAATATTTTCTCCCAGTTGGTAAGTTGTCTTCTCATTCTGTTCGTGGTTTCCTTTGCCTTGCAGAAGGTTTTTAGTCTGATGTAGTCCCATTTGTTAATTTTTTTCTGATGTTTCCCATGCCTGAGTAGACATGGTATTTGAAAATATGCTGCTACAACATTGGGCTACAACATGATGTCGAAGAGTGTACGGCCTGTATTTTCTTCTAGGAGTTTCATGTTTTCAAGTCTTACATTCAAGTCTTTAATCCATTTTGAGTTAATTTTTGTGTATGGTGCAAGACAATGGTCTATTTTCCTTCTTTTGCATGTGGCTGTCCAGTTTTCCCAACACCATTTACTGAAGAGACTTTCCTTGCTTCATTTTATGGTCTTGACTCCTTTGTTGAAGATTAACTGTCCACAGATGTGTGATTTTATTTCTAGGATTTTAATGCTGTTCCATGGATCTATGTGTCTGTTTTTATGCCAGTACCATGCTGTTTTGATTACTCTAGGTTTGTAGTACATTTTGAAGTCAAGTATTGTGATGCCTCCAGCTTTGTTCTTCTTTATCAGGATTGCTTTGTCTATTCAAGGTCTTTTGTTGTTCCATATAAATTTTAGAATGATTTGTTCTATTTCTGTGAAGAATGTCATTGAGATTACATTGAATCTGTAGATTGCTTTAGATAGTATCGAGATTTTAATTATGTTTATTCTTCCAATCTATGAGCATGAAATATCTTTCCATTTCTTTATATCTTCCTCAATTTCTTTAAATAATTTCTTATAGTTTTCAGTATATAGGTCTTTCACCTCTTTGGTTAAATTTATTCTTAATATTTTATTCTTTTTGTTGTGATTGTAAACGTGGTTGTATCCTTGAACTCTGTGCCAGTTTGCTTTTAGTGTATAGAAATGCAACTGATTTTTGTAACGTGATTTTGTACCTTGCAACTTTGCTGTAGTTGTTGATTATTTTAATAGTTTTCTGATGGATTCTTTAGGCTTCTCTATGTACAGAATCATGTCATCTGCAAACAGTGAGAGTTTCATTTCTTCCTTTCCAATTTGTATTCCTTTTATTTATTCTTCTTACTTAATTGCTTTGGCCAAAACCTCCAGTCTTATGCTGAATAGGAGTGGCAAGAGTGGGCACCCTTGTCTTGTTGCTGTCTCAGACGGATAGCTTTAGTTTTTCAATGTTAAGTATAATGTTGTCTGTGGGTTTGTCATATATGGCCTTTATTATGTCAAGGTATTTTCTTTCTATACCCATTTTATTGAGAGTTTTTATCATTAATGGATGTTGGATGTTGTCAAATTCTTTCTCTTTATCTATTGAGATGATCATGTGATTTTTATTCCTCATTCTGTTAATGTGGTTTATCACATTGATTGATTTGCAGGTGTTGTACCATTCCTGCATCCCTGGAATAAATCCCATTTGATCATGTTGTATGATCCTGTTAATGTATTGCTGTTTTCAGTTTGCCAGTATTTTGTTGAGGATATTGGCATCTATGTTCATTTTCCTTTTTTGTGTTGTCCTTGTCTGCTTTTGGTATCAGGGTAATGTTGGCCTTATAGAATGAGTTAGGAAGCATTCCATCCGCTTGAAATTTTTGGAATAGATTGAGAAGGATAGGTATTAAATCTTTGAGTGTTTGGGAGAGTTCTCCAGAGAAGCCATCTTGTCCAGAAGTTTAAAGGGGAGGATTTGATTGCTATTTTGATCTCTTTACTTATGATTGGTCTATTCGGATTCTCTATTTCTACTTGATTCACTTTTGGTAAGTTGTATGAGTCTAAGATTTTATCCATTTCTTCTAGGTTATCCAATTTGTGGGCATATAGTTTTCCATGGTATTCCCTCATAATCCTTTGTATTTCTGTGGTATCCATTCTAATTTCTCCTCTTTTCATTCTTATTTTATTTATTTGAGCCTTCTTTCTTTTTTTCTTAGTGAGTCTGGCTAACAGTTTGTCCATTTTGTTTACCTTCTCCAAGAACCAGTTCTTAACTTCATTGATCCTTTCTACTTTTTTTTTTTTGGTCTCTATTTCATTTAATTCTGCTCTAATTTTTATTTCCCTCCTTCTGCTAAACTTCTGCTTTGTTTCTTCTTCTTTTCTAATTCTGTTAGGTGTAGTTTAAGACTACTTATTTGAGATTTTTCTAGTTTGTTGAGGTGGGCCTGTATTGCTATGAATTTCCCTCTTATAACTGCTTTTGCTGCATCCCGTGAGAGTTGGTATGTTATATTTCCATTTTCATTTGTCTCCATGTATTTGTTAATTTCTTGTTTGATTTCTATATTGATCCAACAGTTTTTCAGTAGCATGTTGTTTAGTCTCCACATATATGACTTTCCTAGCTTTTTTTCTTATAGTTTATTTCTGGTTTCACAGCATTGTGGTCAGAAAAGATGTTAAGTATGATTTCATTCTTCTTAAATTTATTGAGGCTTGCCTTGTTTCCCAGCATGTCGTATATCCTTGAGAACATTCCTTGTGCACTTGAGAAGAATGTGTATTCTGTTGTTTTTGGATGGAATGATTTCTATATATCTATTAAGTCCATCTGATCAAGTGTGTCATTTAAATCCACTATTGTGACTTTCTGTCTAGATAATGGAAGTGAGATGTTGAGGTCCCCTACTATTATTATGTTGGAGTGAATTTCTCCCTTTAGGTCTGTTAATGGTTGTTTAACGTACTTTGGTGTTTCTGTGTTAGGCACATATATTTTCATAAGTGTTACGTGCTCTTGGTGGAAAGTCCCTTTTATCATTATATAATGCCCCTCTTTGACTCTCATTGTCTTTTTTATCTTGAAGTCTGCTTTGTCTGATATGAGTATAGGAACACCTGCTTTTTCTTGTTTGCCATTAGCTTGGAATATCATCTTCCATCCCTTCACTCTTAGCTAAACTATGTTTGTCTTTAGAGCTGAGATGTGTTTCCTGGAGGCAGCATATTGTTGGGTCTTGTTTGTTTAATCCATTCATTTACTTTGCATCTTATCATTGGAGAATTCAGTCCTTTACATTTAAAGTGATTATTGGTAGGTGAAGGCTTAATACTACCTGTTGCCTCCTCTTTTCTGGCTATTCTATGTTTCCATTGTTTCTCTTCCTTTGGATTTCTGACTGCCATTTCACTTGGGAGGTTTTCTGTGGTGATTTTTCTCAGTTTTCTTTTTTAGGAATTGTGGTTCTGCTCTGATGTTTTGTTTAGTTTTTACCTTGAGGTTTGTGTAAAATATCTCAGAGATGAGATAGTCCATTTTATATGTCTTTAGGATTGTTTTCTGGGTATTTTTCATTTTCCTTCTGGTCTGGAGATTTAATACATTTTTTCATTCTGTTAGACAGCATTGATTTCTGCTTCTGCATTGTGGTACTATCTGATTACCACTTCTACCTTTTGCCATGGGGTGGGGTCAAGAGCTGCATATATGGAGCCCACTGGGATTGACAGAGACAGCTCCAAGGTGCTAGACTGAAGTGTTCAGTGGTGGATAGGGCACTTTCTGTTCCTCGTGATCTCAAGGGCTTCTGGCCCTGCCCTAGCTAGATACTCTCCTAGAGTGTTGGTTTGATGACGAAACCCCTGTGATAGCTAGTACCTTCTGTGGGGGGCTTTCCCCCAGTCTGTGAGGGACCTCAGAGATCTATGGTGTTCGTGGGGTGGGCCACTGCTCCTTCTTTGCTTTCCTCCCTGTGGTTGTGCACACTCCCTGGTTGCTGTCTTTCAAGGAGGAAAAGAAGCATTCTCTTATGTCATTCCACTTCCTCATTGTGGGGTCACTCCAGCACCTCCACCTTTTGACATATGGCTGTGTGGGTCTCTCAGATGTCTTTTTGTTGTGTGGGTGTCCTCTGTTGGAATATGAATGTCCTTTCATTGTATCCTTGAGGGGAGAGTTTACAGGGAGAGCTCACTCCTCCATGACACTGATGTCACCTTGAGATAGTCCATTTTCTTGTAGCCTCTTATCTCCATTAGCCTAAATGGGTTCCATCCTTTTCCTTTTCCCCTTCTGACTTATTGTTGTTACAAATTATTCTGTTTTATGTGTGTTTGTGACTAAGTTGAAGAACTTATAGTTACTTTTGATGCTTTCCTTACCTTTGACTTTTATTTTATAATTTTTTGCTTTCCTGTTCTGAAAGAGAGAAGCAGTTTTCTGATTTTGTCTATTTTTCTCCTTGCTCGCAGCTTTGTAGAACTTTACCTTTTTGTATCAGGTATGAGGGTATCATTGCTCATTTCGTGTTGGGGAGGTCTAGTGGTGATGAACTCCTTAAAATTTTGTTTATCTGGGAAAGCTTTTATTTCTCCCTTGTATCCCAAGGATAATTTCATTGGATAGAGTATTTTTGGCTGAAAATTGTTTTCAGAATTTTGAATATATCATTTCATTCTATCCTGGCCTGTAAGGTTTCTACTGAGAAATCTGCTGAAAGCCTGATAAGGGTTCTTTTGTAGGTTATTTTCTTCTACCTTGCCACTTTTCATATTTTTTCTTTGTCATTGAATTTGCCAGTTTTATTATTATATGCCTTGGAGAAAGTCTTTTAGCATTGATTAAATTAGGAGTTCTATTGACTTCATGTATTTGTAAGTCAAATCCTTCCCCAGGTTTGGGAAATTCTCAGCTATTATTTCCTTGAACAAGCTCTGCAGTGAGCTTTCTCCTTCTCTTCTCCCCCTGGAACATCAATAATTCTTGTGTCTCTTTTCCTAATGAATTGGATATTTCTTGAATAATTCTTTCATCTTTTAAAAATCTTAGTTCTCTCTCCTCATCCACTTGTAGCAATTCTATATTTATATACTCTAAATCACCAGTTCTTTCCTCCATTACATCAGCTCTGTTTTTTCTCTTTTTGTGTGTGAGGAGGCTTGGCCCTGACCTAATAGCTGTTGCCAATCTTCCTCTTTTTGCTTGAGGAAGATTGTCACTGAGCTAACATCTGTGCCAATCTTCCTCTATTTTATGTGAGATGGTGCCACAGCTTGGCTTGATGAGTGGTGCTAGGTCTGCACCTGGGATCTGAACCTGTGAGCCCTCAGCAACCAAAGTGGAACGTGCAAACTTAACCACTACAGCACTGGTCTGGCCCCACTCAGTTCTGTTTTAAGGAGTCTACATTATTTTTTATTTCCCTAATTGTGTTCCTCATATCCAGAATTTCTGCTTATTCTTTTTTTTTAATAGTTTCAATCTCTTTGGTAAAGTATTTCTTCTTGTCATTAATTTTACTCCTTAACTTGTTAAACTGTCTGTCTCAGTTTTCTTGTAACTCATTGAGTTTCTTTATGACAGCTATTTTTAATTCTCTGTCATTTAGATAGTAAATTTCTTTGACTTCAAGGTTGGTTTCTGGAGAATTGTTATTCTCCCTCCACTCTGAATTGTTGCTGTACTTTCTCATGGTGTTTCAAGAACTAATCTTTTCCAGGGCATTTGTGGTTTTATCCAGTCACATATTCCACCTGAAACTGCTGGAGGGAAGCAGGAGCTGTGTTTCTGATCCCACCCCATATGCTTGAAGTTGTGGGGTAATATGGGCACTTGTGCCAGCTGGGAAAGCATTCTCTTAGGCTCATAGATCTGCTGCTGCCTCAGCGTTGCACTGGCCACTGTACATCATGGATGGGGCTTCCTCAAAGGGTCTGAGCCTGGGCCACTCCTTGGGACCATAGCAGTGGTGTGCTCTCCTACCAATCTCCCCCACCTCCCTGGGGTAGTCCATCCACCTTCAGATGTATAGCTGCATGGGTCTCTCAGGCATCCTGTTGTTCTGTGAGAGTATCCTCCATTGATCAATGAATGTCCATTTAGTTGTAGTGTGAGGGCAGAAAGATAAAGGAAATAGCTTACTCTGCCATGTTGCTAACATCACTCCCTTGTAGGTATTTTTTTAATCCACCTGAAAAATAAATTGTCTTAGAAACAAGAAATATCATTCAACAAATCAACTACTGAGTCATGAAAATAAAAAGTGCAAATGCAAATTTGAATAACTTTAAAATTATTTAATAAGGTATTCATTAAGGAAATTGGTGTGCTGATATAATGAATATATATAAAGAATATAATGTTCCTAATTTCTATGTGACTGATAAATTTGCTTGGCATCATTTAAGAATTTTCAGGATGCTATTTAAATTATATGAAAAATGGACATGTTATATAATTTGAAAGTAATAATACTTTGAGCATATAATATTAGTACCACATTTCTTCATCATTTGTGAGGAAAACGCTGATTTAGAAGTATTTTTTCAAGAAATTAATGTTGAAACAATGTCTAAATACTATAGTAAAAATATTTCTTAGTAGCAAACAACTATCCATTTGTTGAGATATTAGTAATAGAACGAAATCACTCATATATCTTCAACCTTGGCTACCCTAAAGTAAGACAATCCCAATGTGTGATAGAGAAAGGCAAGGCTTTCACATAATATTCCCATATTTACTCAATCCATTCAATAAGTAAGAATTGAACACCTTCCATGGACTGGACACAATACCAGGCACTGAGGGCAGTAAATAAAATGGACTAAGTTCTCACTCTCATGGAGGAACTTTCTAGTAGGAGAGATAGATAGTAAACAAACAAGCAACATAATGCCAATTAATGATTAATGCTATGAAGAAAAACAAAGCTAGGTTGGGAGAAAATAGAAATATAGAGAAGGTGCTATTTTAAATAGGATGGATAGGGAATGCCTTATAGATGTAGTGCCATTTGGTAAAACTTAAGAGTGAAGTATGTGAGGAGGATAGTCATGAGGGTATCTGAGGATGAAAATTACCAGAACAGATCAATGGGGCTTTGAGGTGGAGAGTGCTGGCTGTGTTCAAGAAACAGCAGCAGCAGGTGGCTACAGAGAAGTGGGTGAGGGGAAGAACGAACTGAGAAGGTGGAAAACTAGCCAAGGACTAATCTTGTAGAACCTCTATGACATGGCCAGGACTCTGGATTTCATTCATTTTTAATTTATTAAAATGAATTTATTAGTTCATTGAGAGGTTTTTAAGAAGGGACTGATATGATAATTTCTTTTACCAAGGACACTCTGGATCAGCTGATTAAGCCCATGAAGACATTGGGTTAATTATGATATCAAAGGTATTTTTGTTGCTTGGTTAAGTTTAGCTGTAAATGCCATGTGTATAATAATAAGCATGAAACTTCATTATAACATAAAATTAGATTTTATTAAAGAGGAAATTTTTGGAATTGTGATTGGCCACCAAAAAAAAGTTTAAGACTCATCCCATGAGTATTTGTAGACTGTCCTTTGCAAACAATTAATGCAGTAGCAACAAATAAATCACCCTCTCGTTTTTTTCTAGGAAGTTTGAACCCAGTTACAACAGAAATATCCCCATGTTTGCAGTATGTATATTCTGAGAATCTTAGTTAGCAGAACCCCAGCAGCTCTGAGAGCACTAGCCAACTGTAAGGTCCCAAAGCTCTTTTACCCATGGTCAATGAGGGAGAGACCAAAAATATTTGTTAAATTCTTTTAAGTTATATGAAATGTGATGTAAAAAACCTAAATGGGTTTGTATATAAATGAGTTCCTTGAGTCTTTTTTTTAAGACTTTATTTTTTAGAGTAGTTTTATCTTACCAACAAAATTGAGAAGTGTTATAGAGATTTTCCATAAACCCCTTGCCTTCCCAACGTATAGCTTCCCCTATTATCAATGTCATCAGAATGGTACATCTTTACCAAGCATGAATCTACATTTACACATCATAATCACCTAAAGGCAATAATTTACCTTACAGTTAACTCTTGGGGTTGTATATTCTATGGGTTTGACAAATGTATGATAACATATATCTATCATTATAATACCACAAAGAGTATTTTCACTGCCCCGAAATCCTCTGTGCTCTGCCTATTCATCTATTCCCCACTCCTACTCCAGGCAATCACTGATATTTTTATTATCTTTGTAGTTTTGCCTTTTTAAGAATGTCATATGGTTGGAATAATACAGTTTGTATTATTTCACTTAGTAATATACATTTTCAGATCCCTCTATATCTTTTCATGCTTGATAACTCCTTTCTTTTTTTTTTTTTTTTTTTTGAGGAAGATTAACCCTGAGCTAATCCTCCTTTTTTCCTGAGGAAGACTGGCTCTGAGCTAACCTCTGTACCCATCTCCCTCTACTTTTATATGTGGGGCGCCTACCACAGCATGGCTTGCCACGTGGTGCCGTGTCAGCACCCAGGATCTGAACCGGCGAACCCCGGGCAGCTGAAGCAGAACATGTGCACTTAACCGCTGTGCCACCAGGCCAGCCTCAATAACTCATTTCTTATTAGTGATGAATAATATTCCATTGTCTGGATGTACCAGAGTTTATTTATCCAATTACCTATTGAAGAACATCTTGATTGCTTCTAGGTTTTGGCAATTGTTAATAAAGTTACCATAAACATCAGTGTGAAAGTTTTTGTGTGGGCATAAATTTTCAACTTCTTTGCATAAATACCAGAGACCACAATTGCTGGATCATATGGAAATAGTGGGTTTAATTTTCTAAGAAACTGCCGAACTATCTTCCAAAATGGCTGCACCACTTTGCATTCCTAACAACAATATATGAGAGCTCCACTTCATTGCCACTGTGTTGTCACTGTTCCGAATTTTGTCCATTCTTATAGATGCGTAGGATTAACTCCTTGTTGTTTTAATCTGCATATCCTTGATGACATATGATGTGGAGCATCTTTTTATTTGCCATCTGTATATCTTCTTTGGTGAGGTGTCTGTTAAGGTCTTTGGCTTATTTGTTAATCAGGTTGTTTGTTTTCTTATTGTCAAGTTTTAGTTCTTTGTACATTTTGGATAACAGTCCTTTATCAGATGTGTCTTTGCAAATATTTACTCCCAGTGCCTTGTCTTCTAATTCTTTCAATATTGTATTTTGCAAAGCAGAGTTTTCAATTTTAATGAAGTTCAGCCTATCAATTATTTCTTTCATGGATCATATCTTTGGTGTAGTATCTAAAAGGCATCACTGTACCCAAGGTCGTCTGGAACATCTCCTAAGTTATCTCCTACGAGTTTTATAGTTTTGCACGTTACATTTAGGTCTATCATCCATTTTGTGTTACTTTTTGTGAAGAGTGTAATGTCTGTTCTAGATTCATTTTGTTCCATGTGGATGTACAACTGTTTCAGCATCATTTGTTAAAGAGACTATCTTCTCTGCATTGTTTTGCCTTTGCTCCTTTTTCAAATACCAGTTGACTATATTCATGAAGGCCTATTTCTGGGCTTTCTGTTCTATTACACTGACTATTTAAAATATTCCTTATCCAGTACCACACTGTCTTGATTACAATAGCTTTAAAATAAGTCTTGAATTTAGGTAACATCAGTCCTCGAACTTTATTCTTCTCCTTCAATATTGTGTTGGCTATTTTGGGACTTTTGCCTCTCCATGTAATCTTTAGACTTAGTTTCTCAATATCCATAAAATAACTTGCTGGGATTTTGATTGGAATTCTTGAATCTATAAATCAAGTTGAGAAGAACTGGTATCTTGGCAATATTGTCTTGCTATCAATGAACATGGAATATCTCTCCATTTGTTTAGTTTTTCTTTAATTTCATTTCTCAGAATATTGGAGTTTTCCTCATTAGATCTTGTAAATATTTTGTTAGATTTTCACCTAAGTATTTTATTTTTGTGGATGCAAATGTAAATAGTATTATGTTTTTAATTTCAAATTCCACTTGTTCATTGTTGGTATACAGGGAAGCTATTGACTTTTGTATATTAACTTGGTATAGCAAGCTTGCTATAATCACTGATTAGTTCCAGAAGTTTTTTTGTTGAATCTTTTGTATTTTCTACATAAACAATCATGTCATTTGAGAACAAAGACAGTTTTATGTCTTTCTTCCAAATCTGGATACCTTTTATTTCCTTTTCCTGCCTTATTGCATTAGCAAGGACTTCCAGTACAATGTTGAAAAGGACTGAAGTGAGGGGGCATCCTCGCCTTGTCCCTGATCTTAGTGGGAAAACTTCAAGTTTCTCATGATTAAGTGTGTTGGTAGCCATAAGATTTTGTAGATATTCTTTACCAAGTTGAGGAAATTTCCCTCTACCCCTAGTTTACTGAGTCTTTTTCTCATAAATGGATGTTGGATTTTGTCTGCATTTATTGATATCATCATGTGATATTTCGTTTTTAAGCTGTTGATATGGTGGATTAAATTATTTTTTTAAAAAATGTTGAACCAGCCTTGCCCATCTGATATAAATCCCACTGGGTTGTGGGGTACAACTGTACATATTTGAGGATCTTTTAGTTACCTTTTTGTTGTTTATCTGGTTTAATTTGATTGTAGTCTGAGCACAGACATTGTGTGATTTCTCTTCTTTTAAATTTGTTAAGATGCTTTTTATAGCTCATCATGTGGTCTATCTTAGTGAATGTTCCATGTGAGCTGGAGAAAAATGTTATTCTGGAGTTGTTCATTACTCTGACTCTTCACTGCTCAACTTGGTTTCATTTTCTCTAGAGAATATGATTATGCTATAACACTAAACAAACAAACTGTAGCTTTGAGAAAATTACTTAGCAGACTGGGGCAAGACATCATTTAAGAAGCCATCAGACTCTAAATAAAAATTATATTATGAAAAGAATGAGTCCATTTTGACTTTCATTTAGTTAGAAATGAAGACTCATTTTAAAATACTGAAGCAAATTAATGGATATTCTCACCAATAGAAAAGCACTTAAATCATCCATTTATAATGACATGTAGTATTTTATCATCTTTAAGATTGTACCTTATTTTTGTACATATCATGACTATTTTTGTGTATATCAGTATAAATATTTTTGTATATACCACTACAAAGGAAAATCACTACTGATAAAATTATAGCATACCATTGATAGTGAGATGAGACATATTCTGACTTTAGAGATGTTAAAATGTGAAAAACTGTTCATCTTCTATTTAAGGATACGCTATAGTTGATGGCAGACTGAAGTATACATTGGAAGATGTGAGTTCTACTTCAAATAAGCTAACTAATCTCCAAATTAGACAACCACTTAATTGTTCTGATATCTTTTGCATGGTTCTGTACAAGAATGATAATACTTTCCTCTTTATCAACGTGTCTGAGGGCATAATGAAATAATGGAAGTTTACAAAAATGCAAAGTGTTGTACTCTTACAGTATATTATTATGTTATAGTGTATTTATCTGAGTTAAAATTCTCAAAGTAGAGGAAATTAAAACTCCTATTGTCAGTTGGAAATGAAAAAATCCTGATTACAGCTAGCCTAAACTCATCTTCTAATGTTTAAAATTATTTACTTTGTGAATTTGGAAAGAAGTCATTTATATTTTCTATTTCAAGTTAATGGTAAAACAGAATCCATATCCATTTTTCTTATATTTCTCAAGATAAATACTTGTCATTTTAGAATAAAGAATTTCATTTACTTTTTATTGATTTTACTTATTATTTAGTTATTACTAGTTATTTAGTTATTTATTTTTCCAATTCTTAAATTCTAATTATATATCTCCCTTCTGAATCTTTTTGAAATTCTTCTGAAATCCTTAAAGTCATCTAAGTGCTATTTAAAATGTTGATGCCACCTAAGATATGCTAATGCCAATTGTTTCTTAGTATTAATACAACTCTTGGCATATGTTAGATATTAAGTAGATTGTAATCATAAGCAGTTATTATTATTATAAATTAGACTGGTATCTGAAGATTTCTCTATGTAATATAAGCATACTTTATACTCCAGTACCTTGTTGAGTCATTCAGCTTTCTGATTTTGAGAGACCCTTGATCTGTTCTTGTCATAATCCCAACTTAATAGTCATTTATCATCATGGATTTGTACAATGTGCTTATTTTCCTCCTTGTAGAATTATTTGGCTCCTCGTTCTATTGAATTAAATTGTCATTATTTTCCTATCTTCTTCTATTGTGCCGCACTGATTATGAATTCCAATCACAGAATCAGAGGTGTTGACCTTCACCATCTGCTAGCTAATGTCATCTATGCAGTTACGGATAAAATGTTAAGCAATACTGAGCCTGGCCTTTTTACTTTTGAATCAATCAGTAAGAATTTAATCACTGAAATTCAAGACCCAGGAGTGGTTTATCCATATTTTAAAAACTGAGTTTGTAAGATAAAGTATTATGTGCTAAAAGATATATCTTTCTCTTTTAAAGGATGTGCCATGATTTGTGATTTTTAAAAAATGTTCAATGATAGGGTGCATGTTATAGTTGTGTTTATGTGAGTGTGTATTTAGTGCAGTTATATATACAAAGCTTATAACCTCTAATTATCACTATTTTTATCACTACCTTGGAGTTGGCACTAACTTTTAGTGACTTTTGATATCCAAACAAATTAAGTACAATCTTATAGTCTAAAATTCAAAGTTTTCAATAGTATAACCCTAGCATCTTTTATACTCCTGTTATATTTTTCCTGTATATTCCAATATTTCTTAGTCAAACAAGAGGATTGGCTATTTTCTGAGCCTTTTCTATATTTCCCATCCACATTGGAAGCATGGCAGCATAATGGCTGTGTGCATGAGCCTTGAAATCAGACTGCCTGGGGTCAGATGTTGGATTTAACACTTGGCTATCTCTGGGCAGATTTCTTATTTTCTCTTTGCCTCAGATTCCTTCTCTGTTATTATGTACATCACAGCCATTAATATTATTATTACTGTTAAAGTACCTGAGATATTTATATACTTAATAAGTAGGAACTATCAATCTCTCTATTTATTGCTCGAACTATTTCCCCCTGAAATGTCTATTGAAATCTTTTGTATCATCCAAAGGCCATCTTCATTTTAGGCCCTGGACCATCTTAATTTTAGTCCCTGGACTATGGTTCTTAATACTTTCAGAGTGACCTGAACTGGGATCATGTCCAGACATAAGCTTCTTCAATCCTGATTGTTTTTTGTTTTTTTTCCTAGAGATTGGCACCTGAGCTAACATCTGTTGTCAATCTTCTTTTTCTTCTTCTTCTCCCCAAAGCCCCCCAGTAGATAGTTGTGTATTCTAGTTGTAGGTCCTTCTGATTGTGCTAGACTTTGTATTTTTTAAGGTAATTACATATTGGCTATCAAAAGTACATAGTCAATGAACTGATTGTCCTAGTGGTTGCATAGTGTTTCATTTATAGGAAGTGGGAATTGGAATAATGTGTGTGTGTGAAAATGTATAAACATAAATGAATAAATACATATATAAATGAGAGAAGAATTAAATTGGAGATGGTTATTTTTGTTAGTTAAATTTGATTTATCTAATCTTACACAATAATTTATTTAAACCCTAACTCATTATTCTGAGGCTGAGTGACTTCATTTAAAATTGGGCATTCCTCATTCTGAGCAATCACTGTGCCCTTTTAGTCTTGTGGGGAGAGGGATGCAGAGATTGGGGACAGTAAGATAAAAATGGAGTAAATAGTTAGACAGAACCTTGGCATATTATCATTATTTCCAAGGGGAAAAAGGTTTGTAGGCCAGGCCAGGCGAATGTTTGCTAATAATAACTTTTAGTCAGTCAATGACAGAATTTTATGTGCCACCTAAAATATTATAGTCCTTGAAAGACCTAAAACCACAGGGAAAACAAAAGTGTAATTGAAAATGTGATGGTTTATACTAATTATTATGTGAAAAACACTTTTATTTCTCTTTACTTTTTTGTAAAATAATTTTTGTTGGGTATGGAATTCTAGGCTGACAGTCTTCCCTCCCTTCTCTCTTTCTCCATGAATGACGCTACTCCATTATCTTCTGGTTTGCATTATTCTAACTGGAAGTTTAAAATAATTCTTAATTTTGCTCCCCTATATGTAATATGTCCTTTTCTTCCCTTAGGATGACTTCAAGCTTCTTAATTACTGCTTTTCAGAAACTTATAATATATCTTTATGTGGTTTTCTTCGTGTTTCTTTGGTTTGGTTTTCTTGAATTTCTTGGATCTTTGGCTCTATAGGCGGTGGTTTTTTTGTCATTTTTCTTCAAATGTTTCTTGCCTATCTCATTGCCCTTTTTCTGGACTTCAATTACATGCATCTTAGGTTTCCTGATATTGTCTCAGAGTTCACTGATGCTCTGGGGCTTTTTTCCAGTCTTTGCCATGTCTTCAATTCTACTCATCTTTTCTTCTCAGGGTTTAATAGACTGCTAATATTATCCGGTGAGCGTTTCATTTCGGATAGTGCATTTTCATCTTTAAAAGTTTAATTTAGGTCTTCTGTCATACCTTCTATGTTTTCTTCACCACACTCATGTCTTCTTCTACTTTTGAACACATGGCGAACATTTTTAATAACTTTTAAATGTTCTTTTCCACTAATTAGATCTGTGAGATTTCTGACTCTGTTTCTATTAGTTGATTTTTATCCCGATTAAGGGTCATGATTTCCTACTTGTTTGCACATCTTGTAACTTTTAATTTAATGCAAGATATCCTGATGTACATTTTTGGATAATAGACTTTTTTGGTATTTCTTTAAATAATTTTAGACTGTTGTGAGACAATTGAATTATTGTGACAAATTTTGAGCCTTACTTTTAATTTTTTTAGTGTAGGGTCACAAAAGCCTTTTAGTCTGGGTCTACTTTGGTCCCACATGTTAGGAGATCTTTATTTTCTCTGGTGGGAACACAAAATATTCCTGGTTTGGCTTGAGACCTGAGGTTATTCTACCTACTTCTTTCTGATGCTACTTTTCTCCCCTGGTCTCAGTAGTTTCCTCAACTCAAGCACAGATCAGTACAGTCAAAGATTTAAGGGGACCAACTCTGCAGATATCTGGAACTAACTTTCACCTTGCTGCTCCCCTGTCCCCAAATTCTAGCCACCTTGGCCTCCCTGAACTCAAACATGTCCCCTCAATTCAGCAAGAAAAATGAGCTCTGTTGGGGCATCCTTACTCTGGGTAGCAGCCTGGAAATTCCCTCCAGGCAGTGAGCTGGAGTACTCAGAGAGCTCACCATAATTGTTTTGCTTATCTCAGGTATTACCGTTCTCTGTTGCCTTTTTTCCAACTCCCAAAAAGCTAATATTTTACATATTTTGTTGGGAGTGCCAGTTGTTTAAGGTATGGTGGCCAGTCTGGTTTATGTTTTCCCCTTTTCTCCTTATATTCTTTTCTCTCCATCCTACCCCCTTATTGTTTCTGCTCTTTTTCTCCTTCATCTGAGTCATCGTTGTTGTGATCTTTGTCTTTTTCACTGTCTGTGTCGTCTTCGTCATCTTTGTCCTCTCCTTCTCTACCCCCCACCACTAGACAGAATATTTCTGGTTTTGCTCATTATATTCTTCCCAGTGTCTGACCAACTGGTTGGCATACAATAGGGGCTCAGTATACATTTATTGAATCCTTGAATAATGTGTGCTCATGTGAATGGGGAAAGTTGTATATACAATGATGGAATTTAAGGCAACAAACAAACAGAAGTAAATAAACAATCTTAAATGTGATCTTACTGTCTGGGGTTTGTATTACAGAATATCTTCTCTTTATTTCGTCTGTGAGTCATCTACCTCCATGGTGGACCTTTCTGAGGAAATACACGTATGTTGTACAATCTGAAGAGAGACATGCTAGGTCCAGTACAATACATTACTTATTGAATAATAAAAATTGTAGAATGGAGAAGATAACCAATCGAGGTTTGCTGCAAAATAAACATTTTTTTCCAAAACAATTTTACATATTCATACTTGTAGTATTAGAAACTGAATTATACCCAGGAATGCATCAGTTCAACATAACTTACCTCGTTTAGCTGTGGAAAGCTATTTCTGGATAATTAGTCTTTCATGTTTTTCCTGTGAATTTAGTCTTAAAGATGAACTGTTTTGATTAATTTAGAGGTTAGTAATTTTACTAATTCTTTTTCTTTTCCATTTTTTAACTAAAAAAAGAAAAAATTCTTTAAACCAACTTAAGCGAAAGTTTCACATTTGCATTTCAGATAAAAATGACAGTAATGTCAGGTTTTTAAAACAATTTAAAAAAGCAATTCATAATTTTCTTTTAAAAATGTGTTAAAATATAATTCAAATAGTTACCTATTTATTTATATTTTATTGCAGGTTATCCTTTGATCAGGGGTTAACCATTCACATTTATTTCTGAAAAAAATGTAAAATTTAAATTTAGTCACAGCACTTCATCTACAAATTATAGATTTGCATTTATGTCTGTGGACCTCTTTAAAGTATCTAAAAATAGTTGACACATACAAGAACAAAGATATTTTAATGCCAGTGAATTTCTTGTTTTTAACGTTTTCTTATCAATGTAACTAAATTTAAAATAAATATATTTTTATACCATAGACATACATTTTGATCAACATTGTATTTACTTGTTTTACAGTCATTTTTACAGATATTTTAAGCTCTAGAATATTTAAGTGGTATCTGCACTGGGCATCAGATAACCCTTGATCCTATTTTGCTCAATTTTTAATTTGCTCACTTTGCATATTTATGTGTTCAATAATTCAAACATATTAAATGTCTATAAATATGATTTATGACCTCTATATACTTACCATCTAGTAAGGAGGACACATTCTAAGTTAATGCTTGCATTACAGTATAGTGAGAGGTATGGTGGGTAACCATAGTATACAGGGATGGGGCCGGCCTGGTGGCACAATGGTTAAGTGCGCATGTTCTGCTTCGGTAGCCCGGGGTTCGCTGGTTCGGATCCCAGGTGTGGACATGGTACTGCTTGGCAAGCCATGTTGTGGTAGGCGTCCCACATGTAAAGTAGAGGAAGATGGGCAGGGATGTTAGCTCAGGGCCAGTCTTCCTCAGCAAAAAGAGGAGGATTGGCAGCAGATGTTAGCTCAGGGCTAATCTTCCTCAAAAATAAAGTTATAAATCATAGTATAGAGGGATAATAAGATGAGGTAAAATGGGTATCCAGGATCTTTGATGAAGGCAATCTAGACCAGAGATAGACAAACTACAGCCTGCAAGACAAATATTTCCTGCTGTCTTTTTTAATAAATTGTTTTATTGGGACACAGCCACACTCACTTGTTTCAGCTTTGTCTGACACCTTTCTATCTATAACAGCAAAGTTGAATACTTGCAACAGACACCATGTGATCTGAAAGCCTGAAATATTTACTATCTGGTCATTTGTAGAAAAAGGTTTTTGATCTTTTGTAGACTATTTACCACACAATTTATCAGTGAAAGTGAACAGCTCTTGGTAGTAGTAGGAGAGACAGCAGAATCAAGTAAAGATACTGTTAAATGTGTTTTGTATATTTTGTATATTAACCTTATATCCTTAAATCTTGATATAGTCACTTATTAGTTCCAGAATTTTTTTGTTGAATCTTTTGGTTTTTCTACATAGATGATCATGTCATCTGAGAACAAAGATAGTTTTATGTCTTTCTTTCCAAGCTGGATACCTTTTATTTCCTTTTCTTGCCTTATTGCATTAACAAGACTTCTGGTGCATGTCGAAAAGGACTGGTGAGAGGGGATATCCTTGCCTTGTTCCTGATCTTGGTGGGAAAACTTCAAGTCTCTCACCATTAAGTGTGATGATAACTATAGATTTTTTGTAGATATTTTTTATCAAGTTGAGGTAGTTCCCCTCTATTCTTAGTTTACTGAGAGTTTTTCTCATAAATGGATGTTGGGTTTTGTCAAATACTTTTTCTATGTCATCATGGTATGTATCTTCTTTAAGGTATTGATATAATGGATTACACTATCTAAAGAAAAATGTTGAACCAGCCTTGCACAGCTGGTATAAATCCCACTTGGTTGTGGTATATAATTGTTTCTATACTTTTTTGGATTCTATTTTCTAATATTTTGTTGAGGAGTTTTGTATCTATATTCATGAGAAATATTGGTCTGTAATTTTGTTTTCTTGTAATATGCTTGTCTGGTTTTGGTATTAGTGTGATAATGGCCTCATAAATTGAGTTGGGATGTATTCCTTCTGCTTCCATATTCTGGAAGATACTGTAGAAGATCAGTATGGCTTCTTCTTTAAGTGTTTGGTAGAATTCACCAGTGAACCCACAAGAGCTAAGGATTCCAGGTGAGGAACTTCAGCACCTCACTGGGCCTGGGGCTTTCTATTTGGGAAAGTTATTAATTGTTGATTGAATTTTCTTAAAAGATAACGACTTCTTCAGATTGTCTATTTCTCTTCTTGTGTGAGTTTTGGAAGGTTGTACTTTTCAAGGAATTTGTCTATTTCATCTTAGTTATCAAATTTGTGGGCATAAAGTTGTTCATAGTATTCCTTGATTACTTTTTAAACTCCATGAGATCTGTAGTGATGTCCCCTCTTTCATTTATTATATTAGTAATTTGCATCTTCTCTCTTTGTTCTTCATTGGCCTGGTTAGAGTCTTATTGATTTTATTAATCTTTTCCAAGAATCAGCTTTTAGCTTTGTTGATTTTCTCTACTGATTTCCTGTTTTCAGTTTCATTCATTTCTGTTCTTATTATTTTCTTCTGCTTACTTGTATTTAATTTTCTCTTCTTTTACTACTGCCCTAGCATGCAAACTTAGATTACTGATTTTAGATATTACCTATTTTTTACTATATGCATTTACTGTTATAAATTTCCATCAAAGTACTGCTTTCTCTGCATTCTATACATTTTTATATGTTATGTTTTAATTTTCATTTAATTCTAAACATTTATAAATTTCTCTATTATGTCGACTTGGTTTAATGTATAATTCAAGTCCAAATTTTTTTATTGATTGTTTTGTCTGGATGGTCTACCCATTGTTGAAAATAGGTTATTGAAGTTCCTTAGTATTTTTTCATTGTTGTCTATTTCTCCCTTCAGGTATGTTATTATTTTCTTAATATAGTTAGTTAGTCTGATGTTGGGTGCATATACGTATTTATAATTATCATCTCTTTTTGATGAATTGACCTCTTTACCATTATATAATGACCTTTTTTGTCTCTTGTTAGTCTTTACCTAAATTCAAATTTGTCTGATATAAGTATAGCTACCCCTGGTCTCTTTTGGTTTCCATTTGCATGGAATATTTTTTTCCATCCCTTCACTTTGGGCCTATGTGTGTCCTTAAAGCTGAAGTGAATCTTTTGTAGGTAGCCTAGTATTGGGTCTTGGTTTCCAATCCATTCATCTACTCTATGCTTTTTAATTGGAGAATTTAATTCATTTACGTTTAAAATAATTATTAAAGAACTAAGCAATTATAGGGAAGTACTAACTAATGCCATCTTATTACTTGTTTTCTTGCTGTTTTATAATTCTCTTATTCTTTTTTTCATTTTGTGCTTTCTTTATGAATTGATGATTTTCTATAGTTATATGCCTTGATTCTCTTTATCTTTTGTAAATCTACCATAACTTTTTGTTCTGTGATTACCATGTGGCTTACATAAAACATCTTATAGATACAACAGTCTTTTTTAAGCTGATGACAACTTAACATTGATCACATACAAATATTCTACCCTTGTTGTATTTTATGTTTTGATGTCAAAATTGATCTCTTTTTATATTATATATCCATTAATAAATTATTGTAGCTACAGCTATTTTTAATAGTTTTGTTCTCTAACCTTCATACTCGAGTTGTGATTAATATCACACCATATTACAGACTGCAGAAGTTGGCCTGGCACTGGGACAGGCCAGCACTGGGGTCTGCTGTAAAGAAAGATGCTTACTTCCCTCTCCTTCTCCAATGAGAAGGGTGTCTCTTCATGCTGGGCTGCCTAGGCTTGAGGAGGGGTGATGTGGGTAATGGAAATCTATCTTTCCTATCTTCCTCAATGCATCTTTTTCTTCTTTCTGTGCTTCAGTGAGGTGCTGAAGTTCCTCACCTGGAATCCTTAGCTCTTGTAAAGGTACTTTTGTGCATGGATAGTTGTTTAAATTGATGTTTCTGGGAGGGCACAGGTGCCAGAAATTCCTATGTGCCATTGTGCTGATATCTCTCCATATGATTTCTATTCTTTTTAGTCTTTTAAGATGTGCTTTATGGCCCAACACTCCTTCTTTACTAGCACAGTAATGTCATATCATAGCTCTTCAGGGATGATTGTTGAGTACATACATGGATGAATGAAAAAATTAACCACCATGCTGTAATTCAAATACTTTATGAAGTTTCTTGTCAGAATATTCTTTCAATAGCACATCTTACCAGTCAGCAGAGGTTTACATCAAGCCTATCAAGTATAGATTATAGACATAGAACATTAAATGTTTACGAAATCACACATCGCTAATAACTTATCTACTGAAAAGTTTAACAGTTTCATATTTTAAATAGTTTGATGAAATAGCTTTCAAAAGTGAGCTTATAATTAACTGCCAAATAAATGGTATAGTTAGTGCAATACCTGTTAAGGGATTTAGAAGACACGGAAAACTCCTGGAGCCTTTTTAAATTCCTACAGCATGTTCTATTCTCAGCACCATTCCCCTATTTCTTAAAGGGAAGAAATCGAAACAACTACTGGGTCTATTTGTAAGATTTGTGATATTCATTCCAAAATTGGAAAATAGTCTTTGTTTTCAATGTGGCTGTGTCTTCAGGTTTTATAATTGCTGTCTTAGGCCATTAAGAAAAAAGACTGGCAAAAGATGTCAAGATAATTAAAAATTCATTCTATTAGTATATGTATACTGAGAAAAGATCTATTCTAGGACTATACTGTAAGGAGGAAAAGGCCTCCAATATATATTTATAATTAATAGAGAATTAAAACATTTATTTTGGGGAGGTTTTTTTAATTTGTTTTGAAATTTTTCATATTATCCCTATTTTACATACAAATATTTTTCAGTAATAATATGGTTTAGAAGTGAAAATAAAGGGTCTGAGTATTAAGAATATGAACTACCCATGATTAATTTGTGTTTTTTTACTTTCTTAATCATAGTCTTTCTAATCCTTGCCCTTATCTCAGCTGGACACTCTGAAGTGAAGTTTGTAATAAAAAGTTATAAAACCAGTCCTTCTTGAGGACATTTAATTGTGTTTGTGCTAGCCTAGAATTATGCCTTTCCAAAGGATTGCATGCATTGAATGTATAAATCTTTCAAACTTGGCTTTTTGCTTTCCTGGGTAAAAATTAAAATCAAATGATGTCATCCCATGTATTAATAAAATGGATTTTATTTTAATACCTGATAAGGAATTCTTATTAAGTAAATTAGGTTCCTGAAATTGAAGCCCAATTATGTAATGCCAGAGCAGTTACAGGCTGAAGAGGTCACACAAGATACCACAGTCACATTGTACCATTGTGTGCCCCGTCAGACACCCTCACCTGCGCGTTTTCAAATATTTTGAGAGGTCACAGAAGAAATTAGTTCTAAAGATGGATGTCTCAGTCCTTCACATCTCTAAATCTGAAGTGCAGACAACCTATGCCTTGGATAAACCGAGAGGAATTGAAGAAGAGACAGGAACATCCACTGAGCTACTACTTTTCTTAGCTCCTGTCGGGCACTGAGGAAGCCTGAGGGCTAGAAACCTGGCTTTTTTACACACAAACAAGCCAACCTGTTCTTCCTTTACAGCCATTCTCTCTCTTGGCTTCAACCTGTGCACCATCACTACCACTTGAGTGCAGTAGATTAAGATCGTCAACTTCACAGCCAGGTGGCTTGGGGTTGAATGGCAGGTTTGCCACTTACCAGTTGTGTAAACCTGGGCAAGTTATTGAACCCCTTGGTCCTCAGTTTCTTCTTCTTCAAACTGAGAGACAAGATAGCCCTACACACGGGTTACTTAGAAAATAAGTCAAAATATGTAAAGAACTTAGAACAGGGCTTGGAACATTGAGAGTACCAATTTTCTGTTGCTGTCGCTTATTGTTACAGTGTGTGTCCTAATTCCAATATATTAGTTGGATCATTTTCCTCAGGGATAAGCTCTTTTAGTAGTTTATATCTGTTGATATTCATTCGTCTCAAGTTAATCTAACTAATCATTCCTATTTTCATTGGAGGTTCTTAGCACATTAAAAGACTAAAAGGTACATGAAAATACTTTAACTCTATCATTAATAATTATTTACTTTTCTGGGATCATTGAAAGATGCCAACTTGAAGGATTAATGATAAACTGATAGAAATATGCAATACAACTAAGACAGTATTAGATATAAATTAAAATGCAGACTATTTTCTGATTTGGGGAGGAATTGCAAATAATTGTTTATTCCACAAATTAATATATTTAAATCACCAAACATAATAGATGCCTTATAGCTACAATAGAAAACGTCAGATTTTCAGTATAAATGAAATGTAATCTCTCATTTTCCTAATTCTAAAACCTGGAATATAGACTAGAGCCATTCTTTTCTTTTAAGGATTGGCACCTGTGCTAACAACTGTTGCCAATCTTTATTTTTTCTTTTTTTTCTGCTTTATCTCCCCAAAACCCCTGTACACAGTTGTATATCTTAGTTGCACGTCCTTCTAGTTGTGGGATGTGGGACGCCACCTCAACGTGGCCTGATGAGCCGTGCCATGTCCGCGCCCAGGATCCGAACCCTGTGCCACCGCAGCGGAGCGCGGGAACTTGACCACTCGGCCACGGAGCCGGCCCCAGAGCCATTCTTAAAGATACATGAACACATTGTAATTACTTTAACAAAACTGCCAAAAGCAAATGACTTTTTAAATTCCTGCTGGAGTTGATGAACCTACGTATGAATTTGACAAACTATGTTAGCTAACAAAAATATTAACTTTGTTATTATGCCCAAAATGTCACAGTAAATTTGCATATGTTGTTTACTGAGTAACAACGGGAAGAATGCTTCTCCATCACTGGTTCTTCTATTCTTTGTTGTCTTGCTTTCTATGTGGATTAAGAAAGAATGCAATGATAATGGGACTGCATGATGTTGACATTTTCGCTGACACCTCTCATACAAATCCTTCCAGGTTAGTCTCTTTGCTGTTCTATGTTAGAATAGTGCCTCCATATTTCCTCACAACTTCATCTTAGGGTCATATCAGAATTTATTGCTTTGGGACAAAGGCTATTTTTTATAAGACATATAGAGGAAAGGGTAGTCAAAACTTAGATTTTAAAATAAGTTATGAAGTTCAAAACAGAGCGAAGAGAGAATTCCTGATTATAAATCTGAGTAGAATTTCAGGTGTTAAATTTTATCTAGAAAGGCAGCAGCCCAATTTATCATGCTATTTTTTTTTAAACTTCAGAGATAGAAACAACCTGAGGTCTTATTTTTGTTTAGGCATTCAAACCAAGTAAAGTCTAAAGTCAGGGGTGTGATTAGGCAGAAAAAAGTTATATATTCAAGTGCTAGATATGATCATAACAAACATTTCTGCCTATGAGCATGAATTGAATTCATTTGAAGATGAATCCAGGCTGCTTAGTAGATCGCAGTCCAAATGTTCCTTGCAGATGTATATGTAAACTCTATAGGTATCCTTAAGAGAGCTGAGCTTCTCTTATGTAGGAAAAATATTTATTTTAACACTTATCTGTTCATTACTTTCCACTATCATCCTTTTTTTTTCATTTTTATGACTTCTCAATCGTCAGCCTTTTGATTGTAAAAGGCATGTTTTATTTATTTTGAAATGACAACAAAATGCCCCAAGTATAATGAAAATTAGCACATGTTCAATAATAACGATAACTCAAAATATTGTGGTTTTACTGTTCTAGAATAATGATAGAATTTTGTATATCTTTGTGGTCTAAACTGCATATAAATGCACAGTATTCAATGCAGTGTCAGAAAAGGAGAATTAAAAAAATTTGCTAGTGTTCGGTACTTCAAAAAATAGAATAAGACTTTTATTAATATCTCTTTTTAAAAATAACAGTTCAAATATATTTCTCCGGAAGTTTATGTGGTTTGGTGAAAAGAGCTTTTATGACAACATACGACGACGTACTGTTATGGCTGTGATCCTCCGAATCGTTTATACTCGGTTCCTAACATGCCACATGGTGCGTCATGAGATGATATTTTGAAAAGTGTGTTATGAAAACATCTTATGAATGCAATTTTTCAATCTATATCTTTAGTGTCAGAATGATTTTTCTAATTTCCTATAATAGGATTATTCATGAATTATATGTGCCAGAGGCATCGTATCAGGTTAGCTTAAGAACTGGTGCACCCTCCAAACATTTTGGATTACTCTCAGCTCTTCTTCCATTCAGAAAAATGGTTTCAAAATAATTTTTGAAACCTATGAAATTTTCATTTATATCATACCTGCTTTCAGGCAAATTGAGTATTAAAGCTAATACTGTAACATTGATCTATCTATCTATCTATCTATCTATCTATCTATCTTTTTTAGAGTTTGTTCTTATAGAATACGTTAGTATTTACTTAGATAGAAATTAAAATAGCTTTGTTTTTGATAAGACTGAAGACTTACTACCCCAACCCCCAAAACCGTACAAGCAAAGTGATGCCAGGTGTTATTTCTCTTAACAAGATGAAAGAATGATTAAATGTACCCTAGTGTTGTTATGTTTTTTTCTTAGAAACTTATACTTCAATTCTGTTTTTTCACATCTTAGAAGCAAAAGATAAGTCCTTGTCTCTCTATTACAGTATTGAGAAAATAACTTCTGCTCTCCTCAGTTTCAAACTCTGATAAATACATTTTGGCGTATCTACAAATAAACCAAGCAAAATGGTTGTGCATTTATCTGTGTGGGGATAGGATACAATTGACATACTATTCCTGATTTGCTTTTACAGGCTTCAACCTGCTGTTTGTTAAGCAGACAAAAGATTATTAGGTTGAAAGGACACTGAAATTTTTCTGATTCACTGCAGCTGGTCACCAATTACCTTCATAAAAGGAGAGATATTAATTCATTTGCCAGACAGCTTTTTAAAGACCTTGCATGTGAGTTCTGCCATCCCATAAGCCTCTGATAGTGAGTAACTGATGAAAATAGCAATGTGGAAATTACCAACAACAGAGAGGACATTTATTACTTCCCATGCTGCCAGTATTTCTTTTATGCCCTACAAACATTTTAGTAATGGGATGCTTCGTGGGGTTTGGATGCAATGGAAGTATTTGTTAGGACATTTGAAAGGCAGGTGAATACTTGGCAGGAATAGCAGAAGCCACGTGGTCATGATAGACATGCAGGGATAATGTTTTTAAAAGCTGAGAGGGAACAAATGTTCGCTCATTTGCCAGGATCAGTTTCTTGTTCATTCTTATGTTCCAAGGAGTCATGTTGCAAGTGTCACATGCTGCCCAGGCGGTGGGGCTGCTGTCCATGTCTTTCTCTCACAGCCTTTTCTTTAAGATTATTTCCGTTTGTGGAACTTAAATTCACTAGAAAAGAAAGTGGAAAACAACTTTTTCAATTCAAATAATCTACACACAATATTAATTCTTGAATTCCTTTTATTTAATTACAGAATTAACATAGAATTTTTGTCATCCTTTAGTGGCAGCTGGTAAAGATTTGTACATAGACTTGAAAACAACAGAAGAAGGAAATATACATATACCTTTTCTTTTCCTTGGTCGGTTATATTAAATACCATAAAGATGATAAGGGGTTACGGAAATTTCCAAGTAAAGATAGTTTGAGTAAATCTACAAGAAAACATTGCTTTTTCAAAAACAGTAAAGCAAATAGCTTTAATGTTTATGGAACACTTATAGCATGGCAGATAAAGTGCTAAGAGCTTTATGTGCCATATTTTTGTTATTTCCCTCCTAAAAATGTAAATGGTGTTTTACATATAACTTGACCGAGATCACATAGTGACAGAGTGGGGGTCCAAAACTAGGTGACCTGGTTGCAGAGTCAACTCCCTTAACCACAATCCATGTTGTAGAGCTTTGAACAACACAAGCTATTTATCAGCAGATACTGTTTACTATTCGTAGAACATGTTTCACAGAGCATATCATTCATGGTATTTTATGTTCGTGGAATCCAAATTATTAATGCAAGTGATATCAAGAGACAATATAAGATTTTTAAAACCAGCAACTGAATGAGACTAAAGATAAACTATATGCTAAGTGGGATACATGAAAGAATGGGATGTGCTAAGATAAGTCACTTAAAAAATTTAATGCCGCTGCCTGGTCTCACTCTGGTTTTAATGAGAAGCATTGAGTTAATATCCTTTTTAAAATGATGTTGATAATATGAATGCTATATTTGTTTCTCTGTTTAGATCCTGATTTTCTAGAGGAATCCTCATATTTTTATTTCTACCCCTATTTGCTCTGCTAAACAATGGTTAGATCCATGGAATTTAATTAAACAAATATTGGAATTTCTTTCCTTTTAAGACACTCTTCTAAGCACAAGGAAAATTGATGAGTAAAATGTATCCTTTATCTTCAAGCAATCTAACATAATTGTAGAGATTCTCACCCCGCCTGCATTAGCAGAGTGCATGTAAGTGACTTATTGAGACAGGCATCCATTCTGCCCTCCCATCTTCATTCATGGAGGCAGCCTTTGTGTGTTCCAGGAAATGGCGAAATACCTAATTCCGAGTTCAAATAGTATATAATAGATTGTCTTTTATAGCATAAAAAGAGTAATGAATTTAGATTTGCAGAATTTGTGGCAATAAGTTGAAACCATTTTGTCCTCATTCTCCGCTTTATATTTAATTATGAAAATATAGGATTCAGCTTTTGGGATAACCCCAACATACTGAGACTGGACTTTGATTACACTTTTTTTAGGTCTGGGGATGGGGACAGAAGGGCCCAGATGCTGACGGCATATCACCAGATCAAAGGGGGAAATAAAATTAAGTCAAATAGTTCTTGGGTATACACTTTAATCAGAACACTTTTCCAGGTTTTAAGTGGGATAAGAACCATTGTGAGATAATATTAGAACATCAAGAAACTTATTGACTAGTCAGTGAAATAGAATATAAGCCTATGAAAAAATAGAAGTAGCTCATGTTAATGGGCACATACAACATGCCAGGTGTTGTTATAAGTGCTACGTAGGCAACATTCCATTGAATCATCATCATAGCTAGATAAGGTTATTACTGTTATCTTCCCCATTTACAGATAGGAGATATGCACAGGGAGGCCAGACAACTTGCCTAAGAATCATAGCCAATAACTTGTGAAGCTTAAATTATAATACAAATTACCACTGGAAAAAGATGTCACCTGTACATAACTCATTGCATATAATATCCACAGACAATATATGCCTGTACATAATTAGTTGTATATAATCTCTACAAGTGCTATACAGTTATAGGAATGCAGAGTGGAATGAAAAGAAATAAGAAAATATGAAAAGAAAAAGAGCATTTATTATTGGGCTTTGAATATGCACCAGGTTCTTTGTGATGCTAATTCAATGTAATTCTCAAAATGGTACTGCGAGGAAGGTATCAACCATCAACACCCTTAATTTCCTTTTGCCTTGTAATGTAACATATTCACAGGCTCCAGAAGTTAGTACATGGACCTCTTGGGGAAGAGGGGGCATTATTGTGCCTGCCACAGGGATTCAGTCAGATTGAGCAACTTAGTGAAGGAAACACGTGATAAGTGGGAAAGCTCTGTGGAAACCCTAATTTACTCCAGGGCCCATATTCTTTCCAGTACATTATTTCTAACTTGATAGGTTAGATTTCACTGAGTAACAAAAGTGGGAAAGGGATTAACATATGTGGGGTGCCTCCTAAGTGCAGGGAATTATGCCCAGCCCTTTATTTCCTTTTTTCCTGTTAGCTTCTATAGAAGAAATGTATCAATAGCCACATCGCAGAAGAAAACAAAGTCAGGTAATTTAACTTTCTGGAAATCACTCACAGACAAAGATGCAGAGCAAAAATTTGAACTAAGATTTGTCTGAATCCAAAGTCTGTCACTTCAAGATTTAAACTGTCTTGAAGCATAGGAAGGCTTCAGATAAGCCACGGGACTGGAATGATCAGTAACACATGGAGAAAACAGGACAAGCAAAACTGGGAAGGAGAGAAAGTAGTGTTCAAGGGGCTTCCGAATTTCCGGAGTACAATTTTGAGTCTGGTTAACCTTGTTACTATAATGGGTTTTTTTTTCCTGTAATTATTTAAGTAGTTTTTCAGAAAATATTTTGGTGTAATGAAATGAATCCAGTGCTTTCCACTAACAAAACAAATACTGAATAAGTTGTCAATCACTTCAAAATGCTCATATAAGTAAAAATTTAACATTTTTATCAATTATCAAGATATTCAATGGTCTTTTGGGACACGGGCAAAGACACATTATCTGACTGACAATTTTCCTTAGTTTCTGGAGATCTTACTTGATGGCGTTAATAATAGGGGGACAAATCCATCCATTCTTTTTCATTCAAGTAAGAATGTTAGACTGTGGAGGAATGAGAGTGAGCACAAAGGAAAAAAATCTCAAAACCCCTCTCATTTTTAGAGATATATAAACACTTGCAAACTTCGTTAGTTTAACTATTATTGAAAATAAATGAGCGACACATGTTGCTCCTAAGCAAGAGTGTGCCCCATATATTTTGACAATGTATATTTCAGAACATCTGAAATCAGTAACATGTATATGTTAGAAATCACGTGTGTTCTTCAATTGGCCTTTTTTTTTTTGCCATGTTTTCTAGGATTTTACTTTTCTTAAAGTTTTTCTTTACATAATAGTTAATACTTAATCGGAGGGCCACTTCATCACTACTTACATCTGGATCATATTTTCTCGGTTGGTCTCAGCATAATTTAAGTTTAGTGTGCAGAATTTCCATTCAGGGAAGATGGGGTCGATGTAGTTTTTCCTATTCCTCATATATCCTAGATTTGGAATTGAAAATGCCAGCAATGTAGAAATGCCAATGGACCAAAAAAAGGGCCCCAACAAAATCTGATCTGTCTAGTCAAATGACCCCAAAAAAGGACAACCCAGAAAGACAGAAAACATTGGTATTTAGACAATACAAGTGTACTAGATGAGTACTATAGAAAAAAAAAAAATTGACGTTGTCTCTACTCATGCCAGCAAATGTTGACTGGGGAGCCTAGACTTCCATACTTGCCAGGCTGTATGAGGTAACCCAACCCTGGAGCTGGAATGGCTTCACGGAAGGCCGAATAGGGAGCTGGGACTTTCATCTCCAACAGGTGGCCATGAATCTCACTCTCACCATGGTGTCGGTAGAGAGCCATGTATGCAGCTCTATGTGACAATGAGGCCACCTCCCCACCCTGGGATGTCAGTGAAGGGCACATGCTTAGAAATGAGAAGACACTCCTACTCTGCACAGCTGTGGAGTTATCTGTGGAGGCCTGGGGGGAGCCCGAACTTTCACTCCCCCTCAGCGGTAACAAGGAGCTTCCTCCCTTTGGTTGAAATCCAGAGGCGGAATTTAACCTTAGAAGCTGGAATTTAACCCTGACCTGGGGGTAGCAATGCAGTACTCCTCTTCCCTTGTCAGACTCGTTTCAGAGGAAGCCAAATAAAACAGAAGGCTTTAAAAAGATCCAGAGTCTCATAGCACAATACGCAGAATGTACAAGTTTCTATTAAAAAATCAGCATACCAAGAGTAAGAAAGATTTCGAAGTGGATGGTAAAGAAGACAATCAATAGATGCCACCGCTAAGATGACAAAGAAACATATTCAAATGATCTGACAAAATGTTAAAACATTAATCAAAAAATGTTTAAGTGAACATCTATGAACACACTCGAAATGTACAAAAATATCAGGAAAAAAACCTGTCACAATTCACCAAATATGAAATCAATAATAGTCCTGTAAGTATTAAGAACTGTAAATGTGTAATTAAATCTCCACCTTTGAAAAAAATTTCAAGACCCAAATTATTTCACTGTAGCATTCTAACAAATGTTTAAAGAATTAATATCAATTCTGCATGATCTCTTACAGAAAATGGAAGCGGTAACACTTCTCAATTCATTTTATGAAGCTGGTATGACTGTGATACCAAAGCCAGTCCAAGTCAGTAGAAAAAAAGAGAAAATTACAGATACCCCTCATGGGGCCAGAACATGAATCCTTAACAAAATATCAGAATTCAGCAATATATGGAAAGAATTATATACCATGACCAAGTGGGGTTTATCCAAGAGATGCAAGGCTGGTTCAGTATTAAAATCAATCAGAGGCTGGCCTGGTGGCATAGTGGTTAAGTTCTGGTGTTCCACTTCAGCAGCCCAGGTTCGTGGGTTCAGATCCCTTGTGCTGACCTGCACACTGCTTGTCAAGCCAGGCTGTGGCGCCATCCCACATAGAAAATAGAGGAAGATTGGCACAGATGTTAGCCCAGGGCCAATCTTCCTCACACACACACACAAATCAACCGGTATAACAAACTAATCAAGAAAAAGTGCATGATGTCAATCAGTGTAGAAAAACTTTATTCAACACACATTCATCATAAAAACTCTCAGGAAATAGGAATAGAGGGGAACTTCCTCAACTTGATAAAAAGCATCTACAAAGAAATGTGCAGTTAATCTTAGAGTCAGTAATGAAAGATGATATTTTTCTCCTAAGACTGTGAACACTACAAAGATATCCACTCTCACCATCCTGGCTAGTAGTGCACGTTCCAGTCAGTGAAAAACAGAAGCGAAGGAAATAGCCATGAAGATTGGAAAGCAAAAAATAAACCTCTCCCTGTTGGCAGATGGCATGATTGTCTATGTAGAAAATCCTAAGATTCTAAAAAACAAAAACAAAGCACTCCTAGAACTAACAAGGGAGTTCAGCGTTGTTTCAGGATATAAGATAAACATTTAAAAATCAGTTGTACTTCTATAGACTAGCAATGCTCATGCAGAGAGAAAAATTAAAAATGCAATCCTATTTACTATCACTTAAAATAAATATTTAAGTATAAATCTAACAATATATATACAGGGATTTTATGATGGAAACTACAAAATGTTGATGAAAGAATCAAAGGAAATCTAAATACATGAAGAGATGTGCCATGTTCAGGGGTTGGAAACCTCCATACGGTAAAGATAACAGTTTTTTTCAAATTTATGGACAGGTTTAACATAATTCTTATCAAAATTTGAAAAATAATGTTTTGTAGATATAGGCAAGATTACCATAAAATGTATGGGAAAATGCAAAATACTAGAATACTTAAAAAAATTTTTAACAAAGAAATGTAATGTAAAAAGGATCTATCCAATTTTAAAACTTATTGTATAGCTACAGTAATCAAGACTGTGAGGTATTGGCAGAGGCGTAGACATACAGATTAGTGGAACAGAATAGAGAAACGAGTCCAGAAACAGACTCACAAAAATATGCACAAGTGATATTTGACAAAACTGCAGAAGCAATTCAATAAAGGAGAAACACCTCTTCAACAAATAGTGCTGGAGAAATTACTCCATAGGCAAATATATAAAATTCAAACTTAAGTCCCACATCTTACACAAAAATTAATTCAAACTGTATTATGAGCTGAAATATAACAAATTATACAACTTTTTTGTAAAAAGTGAAAAAATCTTTGGGATGGATTAATAGGCAGCATTGAGAGACTCAGCATCAAAGCATTATCCATAAAAGGAAATATTGATAAATTAGGCTTCATCAATACCAGAAACTTTTGTTCTGTGAAACACTCTATTAATTGGGTAAAAAGACAACTTACAGACTGAGTGAAAATATTTGCAAACTGCATATCTGACAAAGGAAGAGTATCCAGAATGTTTTGGAGGTTAAAGAATTTCAAACTCTACAATAAAAAAATCAAACAATTCAATTAAAAAATGGATAAATGACTCAAGGGGACATTTCACCAAAAAGGATATCCAACTGAAAAATAAAGATATGAAGAGATGTTCAACATGATTAGCCATCAGGGAAATGCAAATTGAAAGCACAGTGAAATCTTACCACACATCTATCAGAATGGCTAAAATAAATGCCACCCGTAATGCTAGTGAGCATGTGGGGACCCTGCATTACTCATACTTTGCTTGTGAGGGTGTATAATGGCCCAGCCACTCTGTAAAATGGTTTGGTATTTTCTCAAAAAAATAAACATGTAAATGCTATATAACACACCAATTGCACTCTGGTCATTTTCCCAGAAAAATGAAAATTGATGTTCACACAAAACCTGTACACATGTGTTAATAGCAGCTTTATTTGTAATAGCCCAAATTGGATACAACTCATTTGTTTGTGAAGAGGTGAATGGTTGAAAAACTTGTGCTACATTGATACCCTAGAACACTACTAAACAACAGAAAGGAATAAACTATTGCTACATGAAACTCTTTGGATGAATTACCATGAAATTATGCTGAGTAACAAAAAAAGACAATCACAAAATGTTACATACTGTATGATTCAAACTATACAACATTCTTGAGATGACACAATTATGAAACAAAAGATAAATTCCTGGTTGCCTAGGGTTAAGATGAAGGTGGGAAGGGAATTAAAGTGGGTTTAAAAGGGCAACATGAGAGATTCTTACGTTGGAAATGTCCTTTATGATAACTGCATTAATATCAATATCCTGGTTGTGATATTGCATTATAGTTTTGCAAGATGCTCCTGGAGAGGGATGCTGGGGAAAAGGTAAAAAGTTTCTCTCTGTGTTATTTATTACGACTGCAGAAGAATCTCCAATTATCTCAAAATAAAAGTTTAATTAAAAGAACAAAACCGTTGTATGCACAGTTAAAATTTACTTTCTAACTAAAGTCCAATTTACCCTAACACCTTTTGAAAATAAACTGTATTGGAAATGACACTGTCACAAATACAATCAGTTATTTCTTCCTCAGCTTATGCAGGAAAGTCCAAGAATTTTGAGTCAATGAAGTAATTATATGAACAGAAATCCATAGCTATATTTTCTGTTTAATGAAACATTTGGATATTTTACATTGGACATGTGGCCAGCTTCTACTTGTGGTTATGTAGTAAAATCCTTCGAACAGATTATCACTCAAAATTAGTGAGGATGACAATGAGGAAGCTCAGAAATTACTGGCAAGCAGTAAGAATAACAGTTCACATTTCATATACATTAAGTCATTTTTATTCTCTGTAATCTATAGTAACTATTAATTTGCTTATAAAATTAGCTCAGATTCTTAACTCATACTTTATAATATTTCCAAAATTTTGATAGAACCCAGAGTTGGTCTGGGGCAAAAAAGGTAGGCATTATATGAGATTTCCTGGAATATAAACCTAATGTGTAATATGATTTTAACAGTAATAGCAGTGAGGGTAGCAGAAGTAGTGGTAGCAGGAGTAGAAACAACTAATATTTATTGAATGCTTACTACAGACTGGCACTTTTTTTTTTTTTTTTTTGCTGGGGAAGATTCATGCTGAGCTAACCTCTGTTGCCAATCTTCCTCTTTTTACTTGAGGAAGATTCACCCTGAGCCAACATCTGTCCCAATCTTCCTCTGTTTTGCATGTGGGTCACCGCCACAGCATGGTCACTGATGAGTGGTGTAGGTCCATGCCTGGGAACTGAACCCAGGCCACTGAAGCAGAGCACGCCAAACTCAACCACTAGGCCATGGGGCCAGTCCCCTTACTGGCACTTTTCAAAGAGATTTGAACATTTTAACATACTTAATTCTCACAGCAAACTCTATAAATAGATGTTATTATTGTTATTATTATCATCATCATTATTATCTTCCCCACTTTATAGATAGGTAGAACGAGGCACAGAGAGCAGCCTGGATGAGGTTGCCCAAGGTAACATCAAAAATAAGTGGTAGAACCAGGGTTCTTACCCACGTAGTCTAACTCCTGAACATTCCATGAGTGGATACACATTTTCTACTTTTCCATATAATTCAGTACAAGGTGCCCAGTAAGCACTGTTTGTTGATTTATTTACTTTAGAATAAATAGTCTACTTGGATTTTAGTAGATTTTTATCCTGCTATTTTGTATATATGCAAAAATTATTAACATTAAATGCAAATGACTTTCATGTTATTGGAAATTTTGCAAATATGATATGCTTTATTGTGCACTAGCTTAAAAGGCCACACTGTCAAAATTCAATTTTGCATAGAAATGGATGCCTGTGGTCATACATACTGTGTAAAACAAAAATCTAGCCTTGAATGAGTGAAATACTAGTTCACTTTTCACAGATAATAGAATTTTAACAATAATATGAGGGGGGCTGGCCCCATGGCCTAATGGTTGAGTTTGGTGTGCTCTGATTCGGTGGCCCGGGTTCATTTCCCAGGCAGGGACCTACACCACTTATCGATGGCCATGCTGTGACAGTGACCCACATACAAAATAGAGGAAAACTGGCAACAGATGTTAGCTCAGGATGAATCTTCCACAGCAAAAAAAAAAAAAAAAAAATAGAAATGAAGTTCTACAAAAATAACATTTTTTTGAGATAGCAGAGGTTTTTCAGATAAACTGAGATTTTTATTTTGTTAACTTTGAATGGAAATGTTCAGCATGCATTGCAAATGGCATTGTATTTAAAAGCTGCTTTGCTTTGGGTCCTTGGGGATGGGGGAACTGTCACTCCAGGGAGGAAAAGACAAGTGATGCTGCTCAGAGCCTAGACAGAGTGTATGTACATGGAAACACAAGAATCTCAGGAAGTTTATATGGGAGAATAATGCCAGAGAAAGGTAGATATTGGTTAGAATGTTTGATACTCAGAGATTATGAGGTTTGTTTTTTTCAAAAATAGTAGTTACAGAGAGCCATCAAATAATTTCAAGAACTTGTGTATCCGTAAAGATAGGCTAGGCAATGTTGCAGTAACAGAGAAACTCAAAAATATCACGCCTAAACGCAATAAAACTTCAATTTATACTCATAAAAAGTCTATGCAGCTTGGCTGTTTCATTCATGTTGTAACTATACCATCTGGAACACATGGCCTCCATGTTTGTCACTGGAGGGAACACAGATTGGTGATGAGACAGACTGGCTCTTAACCGCCTCAAACCAGAACTGACATGTGCCACTTCCATTCATTTTTCTTTGGCCAGAACTAATTGCGTGATCCCAAACTAGCTGCAAAGAAGGCTGAAAAATGTAGCAGAGATCAAGATTAAAGAGATAGCTTTATGTTTTCTAATTCTCTTTTTGCTGTCAGTAAACTATTATTCTTTTGTAATTTGTAATACTAATTAACAATTGTATTTGAAGTCATGTAAAAGTGTCTTCATGTTGATGATCCATATTCAAAAAATTTCTTCTTTGTTGGATAATGAAGATATTTTCCGGTTGACTATTGAGGGAATTAAGGCACAGCTTAATAAAGGATTGATTATGCTATACAATGGACGTACAAACAATTCAGATCTGTCTACTTGTATCCCAGATATCTCCTCTATAGGCTAAACAGGAAATCTCTATCCATTTAGTGACTGTGAATGTGTTGACTTTTTTTGAGATAATAAATATACCATAAAATCTCAACAAATTATATGATCTCCCCATTAAACTTTAGCATTAATTATTATTACACTTAATTAGCATGTGACAAACAGAAAATGGCACCAAATTTTGGACTTTCACTAGGTCAGAGGGGTTGTTTTCTACATAGTAACTGTATTTTTAGCAGAGTCTTCATATGTGTATGGGAGTAAATTCTTCCTTCAGAATTCACTGGAGCAAGTTGGGGCTCTACATACATATAATTTCCTCGTTCCTCCCACTGTTCTAGTTATTAGAAAAAAAAATAATGAATAGGGGATACCTAATAGCTTGAAAGAGCATCATTGTCTTCATGTGTATTGTTTAAAAATATTATTATGTATTTACATGCATTATTTCGAAGTGTTTTCTTATGCTTTAACTCGTCTTTTGCTCGCCACTGTAACTCACCATACATTAGCTCGTTTATCTCTCTTGTCTGTGAGATCATCAGTGCATCTTTCTTACCCTGTTTTCATTATAGAGATGGGGAAACTGAGTCACAGAAAATTTCAGTGACTTCCCCACGGTTACTGGAGGCAGCTGGTGAGGAAGGGCTTGTATAGAGGCTTTCCACGTTTAAGAAAGGGTGTTTTTTGTTTTCTAGAACAATATACTGACTCAATTTTCTGAAAATCTACTTCAGATAAATATTCAAAGATGTTTGAGGAGCACTGAGTGGGCATCTGTTACAGGGTAGAAAAATGGGCATCAGATATATAGTAGAAATGCAATCTTTAATATTCTAGAGCAAGGATGGCTAAAATGAGAGGCCAGAAACATTTACTTAATTTTAGGGTTCAAGAAGAGAAGAATAATCATTCAGGAAGAAAGTGAATACAAATTCTGTACATAAAAATTGTCTATATATGGTTTCATAATTGTGTTTATTTATGATGAGCTACATTCTGGATATGTGTAGGTGTCTGTAGCAAAAACAAAGAGAAAAAAAGAGGGAGGTTAAAGCAACTCATCAAGGCTCAAAAGGCCTCTTTGTTGTTTGGGAAGTATTGCTCAGAAAATATTTTAAGAGCAGCATGAGTTAAAATTTCCTTTAATCTGCTATCATTAGGAGGTGCTCATATTAAGTTCCTGCATCACCAATAATAAAATAAGATTTGAAAATGCCTCCAAATAAGAAGGAAATAACATGTTAAAAACACTGCCTACCGCATGAAAAGATGCTGATGATCACGATCACAGATCATCAGGGAAATGCAAATCAAAACTACACTAAGATAGCACCTTACACCTGTTAGAATGGCTAAAATAACCAAAACAAAAAATAACAAATGTTGCAGAGGTTGTGGAGAAAAAGGAACCCTCAAACACTGCTGGTCAGAATGCAAACTGGTGCAGCCACTATGAAAAACAGCATGGAGATTTCTCAAAAAATTAAAAATAAAAATCCCATATGACCCAGCCTTCCCACTACTGGGTATCTATCCAAAGAACTTGGAATCAACAACTCAAAGAGACCCATGCACCCCTATGTTCATTGCAGCATTATTCACAATAGCCAAGATGTGGAAGCAACCTAACTGCCCATTGACTGATGACTGGATAAAGAAGATATGGTATATATATATATATACATATATATAATATATATATATATATATATATATATGATGGAATACTACCCAGCCATAAAGAAGGATATAATTATCCCATTCACAACAAAATGGATGGACCTTGAGGGTTAAGTGAAATAAGCCAGCTGGAGAAGGACAATCTCTGTATGACTCCACTCATATGAGGAAGTTAAACATGTGGACAAAGTGAACAGATTAGTGGCTACCAGGGGAATGGGGGGAGGGGGGGGATGGGCACAAAGGGTGAAGTGGTGCACCTACAACATGAATGACAAACAATAATGTACAACTGAAATTTCACAAGGTTGTAAACTATCATAACCTCAATGAAAAATAAAATAGGAAAAAAAAAGCCAAAAACACTGCCTAGAGTCCAGTCCTGTGGCTTAGTGGTTAACTTTGGCGCACTCCACTTTTGCAGCCTGTGTTCACAGATTTGGATCCCAGCCAGGGACTTACACCCCTCAGCAAGCCGTGTTGTGGTGGCAACCCACATATAAAATAGAAGATGGGCACAGATGTTAGCTCAGGGTCACTCTTCCTCAAGCAAAAAGAGGAAGCTTTGCAACAGGTGTTAGCTCAGAGCTGATCTTCCTTACAGAAAAAAAAAGAAGAAGAAGAAGACACATTGCCTGAAAATGTCCTCTTAATGTTTCATAAATTCAGTCTGTTCTTGATAAGGATAATTATATTTTCAGCAGAAACCTGTGATTTTTTTTCTTTTCTTACTGATATTTTATTCACCTCATATATAGCTTATATTTAAATGTAAGCAATAGCAGGATGATATTAATTAGAGTAACATTCTTAAATGTATATGTGATAACTGCTGCCTAGAAAGAACTGATAAACAGCTGCTAATTATTTAGATTCATGAAATTGTCTAAGGGTAAACATGATTATACTGTCTATAAGTCTACATTTATCAAAGAGATTTGGCTTTCTAATTTATATTTCAAGAAAAAATATGAAACATTCCATTTTTAGTCATTTATTCCAACTTCTCTGCCTTGTTTTTCATCTTCAGCATGTATACATTGTAGAGTAAGATTTAGTCATTTACATACATATAATATCACTGAGCTCCTTAAGTTTTACAGCATAAACATTTATTTTAACGCTAATAATAACTGGAATAATTAATGAGCTAGACTCCGTAGGGTACAAACCACAGAGGACCTCATTCTTTTGCATTGCTGTCTTTCTTCCTTGTTATAACAAATCTCTCTTACCTGGCAATATTTCAGGCAGATCCCAGAGCTTTACTAATCACTCTCTGATAATAACAAAAGCTCTTTATTCAGATAATAAAAACTCCAGTCCCATCTAATATTAAAACTAATCTCACCCCATTCAAAACGACTCTCCAGTCCTAGTACGAGCCTGCCTTTGTCCTGGAGGGCCGCCTGTAATCATGAAGAGAGGATAGTCTGGGGCTTCTTGCCTCATCTTTCCACCTCCTGACCCATGTCGTAACTGGATTGTTTGGCACCAGTATCAACTCCAGTGGTTTTGAGGGATTTGTGGGGAAAAAAGCAAAGCAAAGCAAACCAATACATGTCACACAGGCTGGGGTAGTTCTAAACCGCTTCTGTGTCTCGGGTACCAGCCAAATCTCCTGTGAGGCACCTTTGGGGGTTTCTTGGAGAAATTTCCCCCAACCCGGGAATTTCTACCTGCAGTTTCCTGGCATGAATGTCACTCTCTGACTATTCATTCACAAATCTCCCACAACCTGCTGCTTCCAAGAGCCCTAAACGTACAAACTCTCTCTGGTTGGGTTAACCCGCAGTCCTCGTCAGGCTATTTCTAGGCTGGCTTCTCCTCCACGTGGGCCCAAATCCATCCCACTGCACATGTGCCTTTGCCCTGCTGTGGGTCATCTTTCCTCACTCTGCCATTAGGAACACTAGCTGGCCTCTGATTGTGAGTTCTGTTAGGGAGACTTAGCTTCCAGAGCCTGCATGGCATCAGATCCTACAAATTATAGACAAGTGTGTTGAATGGCTCCACTGAAGTGCCAGTGCTTACTTTCCACTCTACACATAACTACAGGTGAGGAGGAAACACCTGGCAGAAAGGAAATACCATAGAACTCTGACAACTATCTTCAAATAAACCCTCCCATTCAAATTTCAATTCATCAATTTTAAAGCTTCCTCTTGCAAAGTTTTGAGGGCTATACAGATGGTGATGGGCTGTGTGTGGCTGGAGCACATGCGGCGTCAATCCTTAGTAAATACTACACTGATGGACAGACAAGCACATCCTTTTATGAAATGTGACAGTTAATTCCTTTTTTCCCCCAAAGTTGGGGGCCACAGATAAAACGGAGACAATTTGAAATGCCCTATTTCAATAACTTGGTACTTTAATATAATTGAACTTAAGAAGAATTATACTATTTTTCTTGATTTCCAGTATAAAAAGATCAACCAAAATTTGCAAAAATACATCCTGAAACTTAATTTATACCACAGTGGTATAAATTTATAAATCTAAATTAAATTTATCTAGGTTTAAATTCTCTTTATCTAGCTACTATTTTTGTTAAACGTCATTTATAATTATTACACTCACTTTGTTCTACCATATGCTTTTTATATGCTAATCCTTATAGACTTAACTTTTAAAATTCCACAGAAATAATATTTCCTATATTTTGGACAAAATTTCCACTGTCATAATTCAACATTCTTTTGGTCAAAGGGGAAAGCTGTCAAGTTCACGTGTCACATTATACTATGTTATAGGATTTAAAGTCACTAAACTATCTGCTCACAGATTTTTTTATAGATGTTAATTACTTTCCTTTCCCAGTAGTAGAAGAATAAAGAAAAGCTCATTTAAGATGTCCTGTGCTCTTGATATAAAATTCACTGTAAGTAGAATTAATATTCCATGCTTTCTTTACTAGATCTTTATTCTTTCTTCTATTTTTTTTTGCTGTTTTTTGGCCAAGACTTTCATTTAAATGACTTCCTCTAACAACCTGCATTGGTAACAAAAAGTGAATCTAATTCAAGTTGCTTTTACAAAGAGGATTTCTCAGAATGAGTCTAAAAAGAGTATGTATTTCTACCAGAAGACGTTCTTCAAACAGCACTTTAAGTTTGATTTTGAAATAGTTTTATGTGTGTGACACACTGGTAAAAAATAGCTGTGTTTTAATTACATATTTAATTTTGCATATTCTGAAATGAATCAAGACAAAAATATTATCTTTACTTTTTCTACTTTTAGCAATTAAAATCTTGGCTCTTCTCCTTTTCAAGGAGAAGTTCCAAATAAAATGATTACTTCAGATACAATTTTCTATTGGAGTAGATATAATATTACTGATTATCATTAACATTGGAAATCCCTATATTTAGCAGTTAGGTTTGTGTTCATTTGCCAGTAACAGAAAATCTGAGCCCTACTCAGTTTAAAGGTGATTACTTCTCCTATCCACTAAAGCTGGAAGTAGGCAGTCCAAAGTTTGGTTCTGTGGCTCTAGAATGATATCTCAGACGTAAATTCCTTCCATTTTCCTGTTCTTCCATCTTTAGCATGTACCTTTTGGCTTCAGGATCACATGATGGCTGTTTCAACTCCAGGCATTAAGCCTGCATTCCAAACAGGAAGAATTAGGGCACCTGGAAGCCAAAAGGTTGACCTCAATATCAGGAAAGCAAGAGTATTCTGGAAACATCCAACTTACTTCTCATTGGCCAAATCTGCATGACATGGATACCCTTGGCTGCACAAGATTCTTCACACATTGGACACATATCTACCACAATAAAACCTGGGGTCTATTAGAAAGGAAGAAGAAGGAATTGATATTTGATAAGTAAGTAGCACTGTGTGACATAACATTTCTCTTTTCCAATCCTTGAGAAAGGAGTTTTCTAGCATCTCCATTGGAAGCAACCACTGACTTTATCCACTTACATAATCCATGATTTTAATTTGTCGGACATTTGCCGTCTTTGCTTTTATTTCAGAATCCACATCACATTCTAGGCTTTCACTGTCTTGTGCATTGGCTCATCAGTACCATTGGACAGCTTATCTCGGCTCAAGTATTTTCATTGTTTGCATTAGGATTGTTCATACAGGTTTCGTTTGCATTTTGTTGTTACTATCGTATTGATTTATATCATAGGACCATAAAATTAACAGGATCAAAAATGATTTGGCAAAGCACAAAATTAATGAAGAAAACAGTAACATAAATAGTTAAACTCAGAATAACTTCATAGAGCTTCATAATAAGCAGCATTCCAGTGACCATGTAGAATGTATACACTGGGACAGATGTATGTGGTTCTCTGATGGCCTTGCATAAGAATGTCGAATTTAAACTTGTAAATGGAGACTGTGCTTATAAATACTAAAAATTGGATTGTATTTGATTGGTGATTCATTGACCCCTAAGCAGGTCTATGAGCAATGGATTTTATAAAACTTTAGCAAAGAATGGCATGAAGTTATGGACACTTTCATGTGATTTCCACACAGTGCATAATCATCTTTTCAGGAATGAGAACTTCTTTTTCTAATATAAGATAAAAAATAACATTTTCTAATATGAAACAAAATGAATGACTTCTTTCTAAAAGTGGCAAAAAACAATAACAAAAATAGATATACATCAGGCTGTGGATTGGAAGCTTGTGAAACAAGCCAGAATTATCAACAGACAAATTCTGTAATTGAAAAGGAAACAGAGTTATCCACTGATAAAATTCCTTTTCAAATGCCATCAAAGATGTCACACAATATCCATGGCCTATGATTTGTTAAAATAATTACTGTTATATTTGCCTGCTACCTGGTATCATTTTACATTTGGATAAAATTACATATGTTCAGGGCATGAATTGGTTCTTGGCATACAAGCACTACAAATAAGAAAGAAACGCTAGAAAACGTTTTCTTCTATTTATTACTGATAAGCCAATCTTTATGACACAGTTTTACATTTAGCTAAAAATTATTTACTTCATTGTGATGAAGACTGGAGAATGAGCAATGAGAAGGTCATTGGGAGCACCAGAAATTTCTGCACCAAGGAAAAGTATTGCTATTTCAATTTTAAAAAATGCCTCTAGGGGACAGCCCAGTGGCATAGTGGTTAAGTTTGCACACTTTCCTTTTGCAGCCTGGGGTTCACGGGTTTGGATACAAGGCGCAGAACTTCACACTGCTCATCAAGCCATGCTGTTGTGGTGTCACACATACAAAATAGAGGAAGATTGACACAGATGTCAGCTCAGAGACAGTCTTCCTCAAGCAAAAGTGGGAAGATTGGCAATGGATGTTAACTCAGGGCCAATCTTCCTCGCCAAACAAAAAAAACAGCCTCTACTATCAGTTCAATCATTAGTTTTTTAGAGATAATTATTGGTAGTCAAGAATATATTCTTGATATTGATGCAGCAGTAAATAAATAGTGACATTTTTTAATCCATTCAAATTGATACTCCTGTGTGTCCATCTTTATGGTGTGTAAAGAAGTAATAAAGTAGTCTAATCCTTGGACTTAATGCCATAGTAGTATGGCCATTGGTCTGTACTATAGTTAGGATGACTGTTGAGGAAAAATGTACTCATTTTGAAATAAGAGATGATATATATTTTTTACAAATATAAAATACAAAAAATAATGTATAAATACGAAAAAATAATCCCATTAGGAGACAATTTATTGTTTCAAATAGCTTGTCCCAAGGACATATGCCACAAATTTGACTACAATGAAATTACCACTATAAGGAAGAAATATCATTTTTAATGAAGCCTGAAGTATGATATAAATAGGTCATTAGGCTAGTTTCAGTCTCTCATACCGCTTAAAATTTCCTTGAGTTATGGAAAAATGAAGCATTGACATATTATTAGGGATTTTTTTAAAAAACTAAATATAATAGAAAAATAATTTTAAAAACCCTTCCTAAGACAAAAGAATTCCAGCATGGGATGAGGAATTGATCTATTGCTCTATCCCAAAATAGAAACTTTATCTTAGAGCTTTTAACTATATGTTCATCTTACAATATTACAAAATACTAAAAAAACTATTTAGTGAGAGGCTACCACATATTTGGCTCATATTTGTGCCAAATAAAGAAAATATCTGAGAGCCACCAAACACTTGTTGCCCTTCCCTCTGTGGGTCAGGATTTTTCTAATTTTGAAAAAAGAGCACATTTCTTTTAGACAGCCACTGGATGAAACAGCTAAAGTAAAAATAATGATATCCATCTCCTAGTAAGAAGAGATACCCTGCTTACCAATAGTATCAGTATCAGATATTTATTTTTAATTTTGTAATACTGTGTTTTATTATTTTCAATAATTTGATTTTTTAAATATTATGTAAAAATTTTGGCCCCAACATCCTATAAACAAGTTTTAAGTTTTTAGGAAGTTTGGAGCAGACGCATATTCTCAGTTGATATCTTGGGTTGCTAGCCAGTGGCTATCATAACCTCCTGCCAAATGAATGTCAAAATCAGGTTCAGAGTGCCTTACTCTAGCAAGTGAAGGCTTCTCTTTGAATCTACTCCAAATTTGCTTCTGGTGCTTGGGCCTTTAGTTAAACAGAACCACCTCCCCAGATAAAAGAAGAACATCCAAACAAGATTCAAATACCTCAGTACTTCATAAGTCTTACAACACTGTAAGATTATCAATAACTCCATCTTACAGACGAGAACACTGAAGAGAAGAATAGTTAAATGGTTTGTCTAGAATCATCCTCATATTGCTGCCCATTCAGAAAGTGTCCAGATCTTCTCCCTCCTGGTTAAGAGTTCTTACCCCCACACCAAATATATATATATACACATAGCATATATTTAATATTGGCCTATACACACATTTAATATACCTATCTATACTTAATATCTAGATACACTTTCATTATATTTGAATGGTACATTCAGAAAGAATAAAATAATCTACTATAATGTTTTAATATTTAATTTAATAATTTATAGGTTTTAAAAATATTCATGCCTTAGTCATGTCTAAAACACATGTAGAAGGCTCACAAAATTATCTTTTAAAAATTATTTTATTTTTTAATTAAATTTATTTTTAAATTTGATATTTAATAAAATTGTATGTATTTAAGGTGTACAGCACTATTTTTGATATACATATACATAGTAAAATTATTACTACAGTAAACGTAATTAATATATTATCTTCACATAGTTACCTTTCTTTGTGTGGTGAGAGCACCTGAGATCTACAATCTTAGCAAATTTCCAGTATACAATACAATATTATTAATTGTAGTCACCATGTTGTACATTAGATCACTAGAATTTATTCATCCTACGTAACTACAGCTTTGTACTCTTTGACCAACATCTCCCCATTTTCCCCACCTCCCTGGCCCTGGTAACCACTGTTCCACTTTCTGTTTCTGTGAATTCAACTGTTTTCCATTCTCCCTAGAAGTGAGATCATGCAGTATTTTTCTTTCTGTGTCTGGTTTATTTCACTTATCATAATGGCCTCCAGGTTCACCCATGTTGCCACAAATGGCAGGATCTCCTTTTTAAAGACTAAATAATGTTTAATTATATTCCATATATCCATGTGTATAGGTGCCATAATTTCTCTATCCATTCATCTGTTGGTGGAAACTTAGGCTGTTTTTGTACCTTGGCTATTGTGAATAATGCTGCAATGAATATGGGAGTGCAGCTATCTCTTCAAGGTACTGATTTCATTTTCTTTGGATATATAAACTCAGAAGAAAGACTGCTAGATCATATAGTAGTTCTATTTTTAATTTTTTAAGGAACCTCCATACTGTTTTCTTCAATGGCTGAACCAATTTACAAACACACCAACAGTGTAGAATGGATTCCTTTTTTCCACATCCTTACCAACAATTGTTATTTTTTTGTTTTTTGATAATAGCCATCCTAACAGATGTGAAGCAATATCTCATTATGGTTTTGATTTACATTCTCTAATGCCTAGTGATGTTGAGCACCTCTTCATACACCTGTTGGTCATTTGTATGTCTTCTTTGGAGAAATGTCTATTCATGTCCTTTGCCCATTTTTTAATTGGGTTAATGTTTTGTTGTTTTTTTTTTTTTGCTATTGAGTTGTATACATTCTGTTAGAACTAATAAATTAATTTAGTAATGTTGCAAGATATAAAATCGGCATACAAAAGTTAGTAGCATTTCTACACATCATTAATGATCTATCTGAAAAGGAAATCAAGAAAACAATCTCATTTATAATAGCATCATAAGGAATAAAACAACACTTGGGAATAAATTTAACGAAGTAGGTCAAAAACCTGTACACAGAAAGCTGTAGGACACTGATGAAAGAAATTGAAGAAGACACGATAAATGAATATATCCCATGTTATTTGATTGGAAGAATTAATATTATTAAAATGTCCATAATACCCAAAGTGATATAGAGATCCAACACAATTGCTATGAAAATTCTAATGGCATTTTCAGAGAAATAGAAAAACAACTCTAAAATTTGTATGGAACCACAAAAGACTACAAATAACAAAGCAATTTGGAGAAAGAAGAACAAAGTTGAAGCATCACATTTCCTGATTTCAAATTATATTACAAAGATATAGGAGTAAAAACAGTATGGTACGGTCACAAAATCAGATACATAAACCAATAGAACAGAATAAAGAGCCCAGAAATAAACCCAAGCGTATATGGTCAATTAACGTTTGACAAGGGGGCCAAGAATACACAATGGAGAAAGGATAGTCTCTTCGATAAATAGTATTGGGAAAACTAGATATCCTCACGCATAAGAGAAACTAGACCCTTATCTTACACCATACACAAAAATCAACTCAAAATAGATGAAACACTTAAATGTCAGACCTGAAATCATAAAATAACCAGAAAACAACATAATAAAAAGCTCCCTGACATTGGTCTTGACAATGATTTTTTGGATATGACACCAACAGCACAGGCTGGAAAAGCAAAAATAAACAAGTGAGACTACATCAAACTAAAAACTTTCTGCACAGAAAAGCAAACAATCAACAAAATGAAGGTCAACCTACAGATTGGGAGAAAATACTTCCTAACTTTATATCTGATAAAATTATCTGAATTGTGCCTGTATTTGTTTGATCTGGATATATATATATATATAGTGAGAGAGAGAGACTACATATAACATATATACATTTATATAACTATATTTTGTATATACATAAAGATTGATACGCAGCTGGAAATATGGATAAAATTAATCTAGGTCTCTAAATAAATAAATGCAATAAACTTCATCTTTTCATCCCATTTATGCCGTTTTTGGTAGTAGTCCAAAAGCTATATCGTTTGCCATTAATCATATCTCTGTAAACACATTAACTGTGAAAACATTGTCTAAATACTTCTGCCCAAAAGAGATATTGGAAAGATTGGAGTATGTGGGAGTAGAAGTCATAACATAAAATGGGCTGTTCTGTATTACACCCACACAGCCTAAAAGTAGTATACTTCAAGGGAGCTCTGTGATCTGAATTCTTTTGGCTTGATTTCTGAAATCTGAGCTTGGAGACAACTGGAACGACAGTCATAGAGGACTCAGTATGCTTATTTATTCACCAATATTATTCTCATTACAAATGAAAAGTCCTTTAGCACAGGAGCTATGTCTTACTTACTTTAAGCATTCCCTGTTCCTGGTATATAGTTGGTGCCCCAAATATATGTTCGAATGAATGAATGGGTGGATAAATGCGTATTGACTACAAGAATGAATAAAAATAATATTTTAATAAATAATATTATTTTTTCAATATTTATACTACTGTTTTCAAAAGACTAACTTTTAGACAAAATAGTAAACTATATGTGACATTTTATCTTAATTTATTCAAGATTCTGAGATTCTGAACTTCCTGTTTTGCTCATTTTTATGGAATAGAGTTATGTGTACTAAGACAACACTTTGAAGAAAGCAAGATAATTACATGAAGTACTTTATGGAAGATCTCAATTTTGTTTAATTGATTAAGACAATGCTTCCTTAATGCAGAGAAAATGAAATTTGTACTAAATGTCTAAATTGTCCTGCATTTTCAATCAGTATACCAGTTAATCAATGCATATTATTTGTGGACCTACTTCATAGAAGTTCACAATATTGAAATTAAAGGAGATTGTGTGCCTGTGTGTGTGTAGGTCTAATATAAGAAAGGTAGTTAGAACACCTGGAAAGATCAAAGGTGCTATAGAATTTCAAGGCAGGCAGAGATCATGTTTGAGCTGATACTATTTAGCAAAGCTTAGGAGTTCTCAGGAATTTATTTTTCTCTGTTTACTCATAATAGATTGCATAGATATCTAATCAACAATATTTTGTAAGTGGTCTTACAGAAGTATGCAAATATTTTTAATCAAAATTTCATCTAAAACGTTTTGGAGATTGCCAGCATGTTATAAAGATAAATGAAAATTTTGTCTCCAATTTTATTGTAATTACCAAAAACGTTTGCATGATATTTTCTACACTGTAAGGTACAATTCACAATTAGAAAGATAAATTATTACATTGAAAATTTAGACACCTTGCATTTACTCTAAAAATATTATTCACAGCCAAGAATTTTGTATAGTAAATATAAAAATCATGTAGATATATTTTTCTCATTTAGTAGTTTAAATTTCAATTTCAACTACATTTAAGAACTATTTAAAGATGAGTGTTTTTCAAACTTTAGGGGGCATAAGAATGCCCTGGGATGCTTGTCAAATAGATAAATTCCTAAGTCACTTCCAAAAGATTTGATTTAGTAAGGCTCAGATGGAACAAAGGACTTTCCTTTTAATAGAAACTTTAGGGGATTCTGATATGGATAATATGTCTGGACTGCTGGTCATAGTCTAAGAAACACTATTTGAGATGCTTTTCTTCTTTCCTTATGTAAGCGTACAATGGCTCTATATTTATATGTATGTTAAGGTTGTGGCATCTCAATCAGTATGAAAGACATGACTGGTCTTGATTATCAACTTATTTGACTAACTTCTCCCTTACATGAATCAAGCAATTATTTGAAAGAACTGGCAAGTTCGCTCAACAAGTAGAACTAGTTTTATTACCTACCTAAGAAGCAAATTTTGAATCTCTAGTTTATCCTGATATTATTGGCAGATTTGCCTTGATTTGCAGCTAGTCTGCTAGGATTTATGAAGCATGTAGGAACAGAGCCAGTGACCGAAAGGAGAACATCACCTAAAATAAAAGAGTTCAAGAGCCCCAGGCTCCCTGACTCCATACTCCTTGATTTTATAACTGTGTTAGAGTTCTCCAGAGATGCAGAACCAATAATAGTATATTTATACATATACATGAATATCCTATTATACAGGAATTTATTATATAACCTGTTACATATTCTACATATATCTTATTATATATTATATATCTTACTACAGTAATGCTTTGCATGATAACATTTCGATCAATGATGGACTGCATATATGAGAGTGGTCCCATAGGAATAGTATCATGTAGCCTAGGTGTGTGGTAGGCTATACCATCTAGGTTTGTGTAAGTACACTCTGTGATGCTTGCACAATGATGAAATTGCCTAATGATGCATTTTTCAGAACACATCCCCATCAGTAAGCCATGCATGACTGTAGATATATATCCTAATAAGATAATAGGACAAATATATATTTAAATATGTCCATATTTAATATATTATAATGTATAATATGAATATAGAGTATATAATAATATATTATATATAATATATAATAAAATGTATAATATATTAATACAAGATATAATAATAAGATGAATATATATATAGAGAGAGAGAGACAGAGAGAACGAGACAGAGAGAGATTTTTAAAAATTGGCTCACATTGTGGGAGCTGGCATGTGTGAAATCTGTGGGGCAGCCTGACTGATTGGAAACTCAAGTGAGAGTTGATGCCGTCTTGAGTCTGAATTCTGCAGGGCAGCAGGGTTTTTGCATGGCAGTCTTGATGTGAAATTCCTTCTTTCTTGGGGCACTACACTCTTTACTCAAGGCCTTCAGCTGATTGGATGAAGCTCAGGCACATTATGAAGGGTAATCGCTTTACTCAAAGTCAACTGATTTAAATGTTAATTCTTATCTAAAAAAATAACCTTCACAGCAACATCTAGACTAGCTTTTGACCAAACAAATGGCAGCATAACCTAGTAAATGACAATGTTGACAAGTAATAGCTCCTAAAAGGGATTTTAATTTTTATTTCAAGTTACCTTTGCTAAACTTTACATGTAGGAATACTACCAGATATCAAATCTATTTTTAAGGACCGTAAAAGTGTTGATCTTTCTTCATTCACACTGACTTCCATTTTTTCTTTTAATTTGTAAATTGCATTTTTATTTATTAACCATTGGTAACTTATAGCTCTATCTTAATTTGTTCCTCAGGTTGTGCTGTTAACAGCAGGTTTCTGTGGCTCATGATAGAGGCATTCTTAAGTTTCAGGATGTGACTTGTTTGAAGGAGGAGCAAAGGAAAGCACATTATATTATGCAAGACAGCTCTGGTTTGTCTTGCAGTTGTTTCCATGCTTTGAGTGTCTTTGGAATGATTCTCAGTGCTCTGGAATGATTATGTCATCAACATGTACTAGTAATTTTCCTGTTAAATACAATTTATCTATCAGTATTCTTTATGGGAAAAAAAAGTTGGAGGCAGTGTCATTATCACAACTCTTGTTTTGCGATGGATTAAGCTTCTCTTTTTTTGAATAATATTTTCATCTATCTCTCTGCCCTTTCCTTTTTCCCATCTGCTCATTGCATATGATTTATGTTTATAAAGCTCTACTCATTCTAATTGTCTTTGTCAAGAAATCCATTCTACTCAATCTTAAATCTGAAATTATTTACTGCACTTTGATTACTTGAGATATGCTCCATCTAACATTTGTATTGCAAAATACTTACAATCTTTGTTTTACATTGTATTTGGCTACTCTTTCAATACTGATATCTGGCATCTTAAATTCTGATGTTCCCAAAGTAACACTGTAATTTACTGAGGAAATGAGAAAGCATTGTTCTGTAGAAATGGTGAGAACCATATGATGTCATGGAAACTCATTTTGGACAGGGAACTAGAAGTGAAGAGAGACGACTTCGCTAACCAGGTATGTGACTTAGGAAGTCACTGCTCTCTCTCCTATGGTTTCTTTTTTTTTTTTTTTTTGGAAATTATCCAGCACAAATATATTGTTAAAGGATCTTTCCATCACAAATAGACACTTTTTCAAATAATGATGAGGTTAAGCCACCAGCACCTCCTCAAGTCATGCACATTTCAGATATCTTGGTTCTGAGAAGGCTCTGCAACTATTTGTGTTTCTCTGAAAGCCGAAAGCCAGCTGTGCTCCAGAGAAAAAGCACAAAGAAAAGTACCCCCTCCAGCTGCCACAATTTTTTGCTATAGGGCTGGTGAAAGGGAATTTTGAAATGATTCCATCTCTCCCTTTGAAGCTCTGTTCTATTTCTTGGAGCATTTCCCACAATCTCAGTATCCAACTGTACACAGATTGCCTTGGGTTTCATGGACTGGCTTCCTAACTAGGATGTTCCAAAATCACCTACACGTCTCTTGGAAGAAAATGTTTTATCTACTCGATTAAAGTGATTGCAAGTAAATTTTGGGTGCTAAGTAATCTAATTAAGGTACTTTGTTAATTACTCTTGAACCTTCTGAGCTTTTACATTTACCACAAAGACATTCAGGAATCCAAGTCAATCTCTATTAGACAACATTTCAGGTAGAGTGACAAGGCAAAGTGAAAAAAATAATATATCCTGTATTAAAGTTGAGCAAGAATTGCCACCCCTGGGGCAAAACAACCCAATGGCGGACTTGACTCTCTACGTTCAGTTATGCTAATAGGGAACAGCTGTCTTACTTTCCAGTGCTAGTTCCCTCAGTCTATTTTGCTCCTCTTTTTTTGTTTTCTTAATTTATCCTTTTGGAAGAAGTATATAGGGGGAAAGGAGAAGAAAGATTTCATTGAAAGCCTTAGTACAGCTTCTTTGTTTTATAGAGAAGAACACCAAAGTCAAAATATATTCGTTTAACAAATATTATTGAGCACCTCCTATGTGCTGGTCATTTTTTTCAGCAGCTTGAAATACCTCAGTGAACAAAATAGAAATCTCTACTCTTTTAGGCTTACATTCTAATATATAGGAAATAATATAAGTCCAAGTAACATATTGAGCTACAGTTTACAAGACAATATAAATCCTCCTTTGTTTTGTTGGAAAATCATGCTGTGTTTTCTCAGACATGCTAAGTTTCTTATTTCCTTAAAACTGATAGATTTCTAAATCTGGCCAAGAAATTAACCATATTAAAAAAAATTGACCAGTTCCCTGATGTCTACATTGATTTTAAATGGGAATAACATTGAAAATAAGAAAGGAAGCTATTTATGAAAATTAGCATAACAATTGGAAGAAAAACATTCGCGATGGAGACTTATAAATACCAAATACCTCTGGCTGAGAGTTAAACCAAGGTGTTAGAACCAGCACATATGTGACATAACTAATTATGATACTTTCTTTGGAACAGAATCTTCCTAATTATCAAAAAGGAAAAGGCTATGTCTATAGACAGTCAAAATGGGTATGACTTTATTTTAGAATTCACATTTCTTGAATAGAGATGAGGAAGTAATGATTTATTCTAATTTATCAAGTACATGGTATGCCTTCTCTATAATTTCATACCAATTATATAAACAAAACTAATAAAAACAAAGATGATGTTCCAATTATTTTATACACTTTTTAAATGGTTTTATCCATGGGATTTTTTTCTCATTTGAGCTTTCTCATTCTCTGTAACTTAGATATTTAACTATTAAGTGCTACCAGGTGAATTATACAAACTACGACTATTCTTTTTTTTCATTTCACAAGCAGTAATGAACGACTGATAAATGGGTTTATTGTGTAGCAGTACAATAGGAGATTATCTAGGTCATTTTCCAAGGCCCTTTCTCTGTGAAGAGATACACCTTCAGGAAATAGGTAGTTATCATAGTTTTTGTTTCAGATTAACTCTGTGCATCACTATCATCTCAGCCTATATTATTTTGCTTATTTTCATTACCAACAATTGCAAACAGTAGAATTACACTAAAACTGACTCTCTTATTTTTTTTTATTCCCATTGTGGTAAGTATTATAGGAATTGGAACAGAACTCCAGTTTTTCACTAGTTCATAGTCTATAAAGCAGGTTTACAATTTCTTGAAATTTACATTACCTGAATTTCACATAACGGGTTATCATAGCAATAATTCCTATATCCTTCAGGGAAGAATGGAAAATGATGTATTTTTAAATGAGATATATTATATTTTGAAGACTGTGATTAAATGATTCCTGAGTAATGTTTGAATATGACCTCAGATACAATACATCATTTCTCTCTGTGTCTCTGAGAAACGGACAAAGTAGAATGAAACGTTGCTGACTTGGAAACTCTCATACTGGTTTTAACATGGGATTGGCATTTAGGAAATGAGTAAAGTCCTATTATTGATTCTGAAGAAATTACTGTGATTTTTTTCAAGTTATTTGTTATATTCTGCTATTTCAAACGTTATGACTTTCTTCACAAGAAGAACGTTAAAATACTTTAAAAATATAATCTGTATGAAAAGAAGCTTGAATGATGGAGCTATTTTGAAATCTTATTAAGATATTAAATATGTGTGTATATATATACACATACGTATATGTACATGTGTGTGTGTTCATGTATATGTACACATGTGTATATGTGTATTGTGGTTTTATAATGAATTTATTTTGAGGTGACATAGGTTTATGACATTATATCAATTCCAGGTATACATCACATTTCGATTTTCTGTGTAGATTACATCATGTTCACCACCCGAAGTCTAATTGCCATCCCTCACTGTACACGTGTGCCCTTTTACCCCTTTCACTCTCCCTGCTCTATCTTCTCCTCTGCTAACCACCAATCTATTCTCTGTGTCCATGTGTCTTTTTGTTGTTGTTTTTTTATCTTCCGCATATGACTGAAATCATGCAATATTTGACTTTCTCCTTATTTCGCTTAGGATAATACCCTTAAGGTCCATCCATGTTGTTGCAAATGACAAGATTTCATTTCATTTTCCTTGTGTTTTAAGATAATTGACAGCCTAGTTCCCATGGCCACCAAAGCAAATTAGATACTGATTGAGGAAAGAGACTTGGGAGTATCCTTGGGTTTCTACCTCCTATTTTTTTGGAAGTTTTAGTTCACTTTGAACTATGGGATAAGACAGGAACAGAGCACACTTGCCTGTTTATAATTTCCTAAGGGATTTCTCAAATTTATATCACCTGCAGTACATAGAGCAAGGTTTCACACTAATATTACCCCTATGGCCTCTCGTGATGAAGAACATATTATAATGACTCCTAGCATCATGTCTCCAGGTATTATCCTAGGTAAGACATGTGTTGCATTTGGGTGGAACTCTTCAGTCCACCACACCCAAAGGACGCAAAAGTTGCAGGGGATCTAGGTATCAGTAGAAATGAGATGTGTCTTACCTCCCTGGACAGAGGATGAGCTGTGTGAGGGCTTCGCAGATTGGAAGATGCAAACTGACTTTGAAATTTAGGAAATTTCTAAGTAAAAGTTAAAACTCAAGTGTGGAGCAATTTTAGTTGCTTTTACTAGTCTGCCCAATTTCCTGTTTCTTAATATCTTGACTTAAATCTAAGCTTCCTTTAAAGTTGGGTAGTAAATACAGGCGTTAAGTGCTTAAAAGTTATATTACTATTTCAATAGAGAGCTTTTATTAAGAAAAATTTCAGTGTAACACATGAATATATATGGTTTATTCTCAGCGTGAATAAAGACTTGAGTAAACCTAGGGCATTTATTTTTCTGCTCTAAGTATCCATTGTCATCTTTTGACAGTATCTGAATTTCTGGTGCAGGATCTCTAAGGATAATAGCTCCACCTACTCGGACCCACTGGAATCACGTGAACCACATGAACTCACTTTCCTTGGAATTTCCCCTACATCAGGAAAGAAAATAGCCTTTTACATGAAGATAATTTTCTATCTCAACATAAAATCTTTATTGGCTTTAATACAATACATTACTGGACATTTATATTAAAAAATAGTATTCAGGATTGTTTTCACACTTTTGAATTAAATAATGGACAGTGAGTAATTTCACAACATAAAAATAATGCATAGGTGAATATGTTCATGATAAGTAGGGCTTCAAAGTTATCTAACACTATATTAACTACTAATACTACTGAGTCATTAGCTTTCTGTGTCATATTGAAATCTGCTGATTTTCCTGAAAAAAAAAAAGTGCAGTAAGAGGGGGTAATTCCTCGTATCTTTACGAAGTAATTTATTCCATTGTTAAAGAATATGGCCCTTAAAAGCTTTTGCTTTTTGCCTTTATGAGCTCATTACTAATGGAGGGAGCTTGAGGAAGAAAAGTCATTCTTAATGTCAGTTCTCCGATGGCTCTTAGGAAGAATATATTAGTAGTAAACAGTAGCACATGTAGATTGCTATTCTAACTTCCAACAGAGTTCTTTTTATTAGTTCTTTTCCAGGTGTTCATTAACATTGGTCCTACTTTTTGAAGTAGGTTCCTAAAGATGCTTTCTCTGTATTCTAGTATCATTGTCTTACTTTTGATATATTATTCTTGGTGCAAGTGAATTATGAGATTTTTACATGTAATGTATTTATTCTTTCACTATATCAATGTACGTTGAGTGCCTAACATGACTTTGCAATTGTTCTAAATGTGAAAGATAAGAAAATAAATTTAAAATATTCACATAAAATTCACAATATAACTGAGACAGACTCACGGGTTAACTAGCCATTAAAATGTCTAGAGTCACAAAAGAGAGACTGCTTACCTTTGTAGGTTGAGCAGAATAGCTGGGAAGTCTTTTATGGGAGGTGACAACTGAGCTGAGTCTGAGGAGAAAGAGGAGTGAAGAGGAGATTCTCATTCTAGGAAGAGGTTAAGAGGCTGTATTGGGGTAGCAGTAAATGAGGTTGTCCACGTAGGTAAAGCTAAGAACGCGCTAAAGTGTCGAAATTAGTGTTGAGGAGGTAGGGAGATATTGAATAACTTTAAGAAAGTGATTGAACCAATTCAATTTAAACTTATAAAAATTTCTTTGGCTTCCATTTAAAGGTCGTGTTGGAGGAAGGAAAATGATTTATACTGGGTGACTTATTGAGAATGCATTCCAGTACGTAAGCAAAGAGTAATGAGGAACACAAACTCAAGTAGGGGCAGAGGGAAAAGGAATTTATTCATTCATTCAAAAAACGTTTATTGAATATCTGCTCTGGATGTGATAAATAGATGAAGCAATGCAGTAGACTTCAAGAAATGTGATGCAGCAGCATCAATAAGATTTCTTGGCCAACTGGATAAGAGAGAAGGGAAAAAGTGAGGAACTTAGGGTATGCCTCAGGATTATGGCTTTTTTAACTTGACTAAGTAAGTAGAGATCATACTAATGAAATAGGAAATAGAAAAGGAGAGGACAGGTATGGACGGCATAATGAACTGAAATACTAATAGTTAATTGAGAGGTTCAGAAGGCAGTTAGAGTGAACAGATCTAACTCAATAGAGAGATTTGGAGCAGAGATGTACAATTTGGAGTTGTCCACTTATAGATGGTAGGTAAATTCAGAGCTTCAAGAAAGAGAACATAAAATGATAGGTAGAGAATGTCAAAGACGAAACCCTGAGGATATGTAGACAAGTAAAAAGGAGCATGCGATGAAGCTAAGAAGTAGAAAGAAAAGTAAAATGAGAATGTTGTTTTAGAAGCCTTAAAAATAGAACCAGTTAAAGTGTTAAATGCTACCATAGCTGATAAATATAAGGATTTAAAAGTGTCCAGTGGATTTAGTAATATATCATTTCCATAGGTCTTTCAATCTTCTGAGTTTCTATAATGACACTTTTTTTGTTTCTTATTTTAGGTTGTAATTTGTGTCCTCTGATAGGTAAAACTATTTAGACCATCTCATCTGGAATTATCCTTAGCATTTATAGTCATCCATTCTCTAAATTTCCTTCAATCTCAAGGTTTCCGTTGCTTTCAATATATTGGTGATACCCAGATTCATTTTCAGATATGCTTTCTGTTCTGAGCTTCTGATACAGGTACCAGCTATCAAGTAAACCTTCCTACTTGGGTGTCTCAGTGGCACCTGCAGTCAAAATGCCTTAAATTGACCTGTCATCCACCATCCCTACACACAAGCTCTTCCTACTGACAGCCTATTTGTGCAAACAAGACATCTGGCATCAGTTCGATTTTTCTATCCCTCTTTCATTCACATCCGTTTTGTAACACTGTTTTGAATTTGTTCACTTCTTTTCATCCTCTCAGGCGTTGTCTAGTCAGCACACCAACATCTCTTGCTCTTATAATTCAGTAAAACACTAACTGGTTCTCCTTTTTCCTGTTTTGAATCTATTTGATTCCGTTTAATATATTGTAGTTAAAGTAATCTTTCTAAAGTGAAAATGGGATCATATTAACTCCCTGCATAAAACTTCTCATTATCTCCCGATTGTTTTTGTGAAATAATTAATTCTTCTTAAGATCACTGCAGGGTTCTCTGTAATCAGATTCTGCTATATCTTGAGCATTATCTGTCAGTGTGTTTCCTCTCACCTTCTACTATCCAACCACACTGAACTTCTTTTAGGTCCCCAGGCATCTCAACCTTTTACACATCTAGATCTTCGTATATGCTGTTTCAGTTACTTAATATTCTAGTCTTTACACTTGATTAATTCCTTCTCAATCTTCAGGCCTATTTGGGGCATTTTTTCTTCCGCAAGCATTCTTTGGTTAACCAAGTATTTGTCGGGAGCCACCTAAGGGAACCACCATAGCATCCATTATATCAACTCTTATGACACCTCACCAGCATTATAATTCCCTGTTTTCCTGTATATAGTCCCATGTAAAATTTAATTTCTATAAGGTAGGAATTGTGTCTGTTTTTCCTCCATTTTATCCCCAGAGTTCATTACAGTAGATGGCAAATAATACTTGCTCTATACATATTTTATAAATATATTAAATAAATGACAGAGATATTTTTTATTATATGAGTAATTATATGAAATAAATAGTAATGATATAAAATAATTATAATTGTTATGATATGAGAGGCATATGAGTAATGAAGAATAATAGATTAAGCAAGATCTTGGGTAAAATGAGAGTAGCTTTAATCCCAAGCATAGTTGGAAGTATTTCTAATGATTGGAAAAGTGGCCCTTTAAAGAAGAAAGAAGAAAAGAGTGAACAGGTAAAAGGAAATTGAGATATAATATTTCAGTTTCTGGATTTGAAACAGAATGATTTGAGTTGGTTTATGATGAATACCTATTTTACTAAGATTTCCTGAGAGCTGTGATAGGATAGCTTAATACGTGAAAAGTTTGATGTGAAAATAAATGCAAAGCTTGAGTCTTAAGCATAAAATTTCTACCTACATTTTCATTATAATAATAATATTTTAATTAATTCAATATAATAATATTAGTAAAAACCAAAGTATAAGTGTTAATTTTGCCTCCAATGAGTCATTTAAATATCATGATGCTTTAATTAAATCTGTAAACAATTTTATCGGTGTTTCTTTATGTAAATTTTTAATTAAATGAATTTTATCATACTTAGGTAATCTCTGTTCACAGACAAAAAGAAATACAATGCTTATTGCTGCTGTTATTTATCAGCATCTAATTTGTTTCTGAATTATCAGGCGTGGCAATTCTTTCTTGATTTAGTCAAGGGTATTAATTTCTTGTTCTTAGTGATGCCAGGAAATGTTTTGGGGACTGGTTTTTTTTTTTTCCACAGGTATCTGAGCGCCATTCCTTCCTGTCAGTTTCTTCTTAATATCCAAGGGGTGTTCTAGTGCAATTGAAGACCTGAATGGTTTTAGTCATTCTAGGCGTCTTTCTTTCACAGTCATTTCTTATATGAGTTACCTAGTCCTGCTCAACTAAGTAGGACTCAATCTGATTTGTTTAAAAGGCTTCCACTAATTTCATAAAAGAAGAATTTTTTCTTGATATTTTTCTGCAATGTTTGCTATAATATGGATTTAGGAAATTTTTAATTTTATTTGTAAATGGCCTAACATAAATGTGTGGCATTTAGTCCGGGTGGTTTAAAAAACACAAAACAAACAGGAAAATTAAACCAATGTCCCTTTAAAATTGACTATCATTTTTTGTTTTCTTAAAGAAACAACACTACTTCTCCTTCAACTCTAACTTAATTTGATACTGTAGATACAAATATATTCAATATAACTCATAAAAATATTGCTATGTCAACTTGATGGAAATCAGAGATGAGGAATAAAAATTTACTGAAGGCTTTCAAAAAATTTTCTGAAATGGAATGTCTCAGTAGAATAGCTGTTTTCATTTACTGAAAAAGTATAGAAAATGTTAAACTGCATATCATCTTGACTTACGTTGTATCCTTTTCGTAAAAATTTCTGGAAAATATATTAGAATTATTTATGCTGATAGTCTTGGACCTCAACGAAAAGCAACGGACTGTTAGTAATCACTTCAGGACTGCCGAGATTGGCCCTTGTAATTAAAAACTAAAAACTTTTCTTATTTAATGGTGAAAGAGGCAGAAAGGAAATCATGTTTTCTGTGAGGTTAAGTGAGTGCTAATAAAACTGGACTGGTAAATTCAGCTTTCAGATTTAACTTTCAGTGTCAGGACTTTAAAAAATATATATATATTATGTTGTGTGTTGCAAGCTCTACCTCCCTTGGGGCTAAACTTTTACTGAATCCAAAGATCAAAATAAAATAGAGTTAACCAAAAATTAGAGGTATGTGAGTAAGCCCTAAGATTCGGAAAGACTGCCTAAGCAGATAAAAACAGCTGCAAATCATGGACAATGCATTTTCCTATACTCACACAGCTGGATATGACATAGTTCCTCCACATTTGACAACACTTGGTCCTAGTTAAGAAAATAAAAATAATAATAATAAATACTTTCACTTAAGAATGTATTTATTTTGTTATAATAACTTTTACTTCCTGCTTGTTATGTGTTAAGCAATATTTACTCTAATCAAAACAACATCTTATGAGTTGTTTAGGTCTATTTTACATGAGAGAAAACTGTAAAGCCTGGAAGAGTAGCAAGTAAGTTTCCCAAGGTCACAGAGTGAATATCAAGAGCCCTGGAATTCAAACCTCAGTATGTCTCATTCCCGATATTAATTTCTTATCCCGTAAACAATGCTCTTTCCACATAGAAAAAAAGGAGAGCAAGACAAATGGAATAATGCCAGATGAATAATGCAGATTATACATGTTAATGGGTCCATTCATTCATGAAATATTCATGCAATTCAATTCAGCAAACATTCATTGTGTTGCAAACATTTTGCAAACATTGTATTACAGTTACAAGACAGGTATCCAGAGAGGATCCATGCTGTCTACTTTTCACCCTTTTTTTGAACTAAATCCTTAAATTTCTTTTTAAATAATATATATAATGCAGTTAATAACAATTTAAAACAAACACAAAAACAGTTTTCATATTTGTTTCCTATTGAATTACTATTAGCTTACATATTAAAAATTTTTGCATAGTTTAAAGAACTTTGTTGTATTTTATTTACCTTTATTTCTCATATTTCTATTTCCTTTGTTTAGAGTGCTGAATAAATTTTCTTTCCTTTATCCTTTACAATGACTCATTTATTCTGACTTTTAAATAAATATAGAGATGGACCATTAGATTCTGAAAGGAAATGCAGTTTTCACTTTGGGAGGATGAAACAATAGAATTTTACTGTCTCACAGTTCTGGATGCTTGAAGTCCAAAATCAAGGTATTGGCAGGGTTGATTCCTTCTGAGAGGTGCGGGTCAGAGTCTGTTCCATGCCTCTCTCCTAGTCATTTGCCAACAGTTTTGGTGGTTCCTTGGCTTGTAGTAGCATAAACTCCAGTCTTCACCTGGCGTTATCCCTGGGTCTCTATTTCTATGGCCAAATTTCCCCTTTTTAATAGGAATAATGATCATATTGGATTAGGGATGCATTCTATGCCAGTATGACCTCATCCTAACTTAACTAATTACATATTTGATGACCCTGTTTTCAAATAAGTTGACATGCTAAGGTACCGGGGCTTAGGACTTCCAACAGATGAATGGGTGGGGGGGCAGAAGGGGGGTTGTGGTGCATTTCAACCCATAACAGCCAGGAACAGAAATTAAATCTAAGTCCCCTGTTAGCAAAAGCTAGGAGGAAAAGGCGAGTATAGTATAGGTCCTTTGAGATTTTTAGGGTCTGTAGGAAAGAGAGGGAGATAGCAAAGAAGTCTTATTCCTAAGTTATGTTAACCACTTGATGTGTTGTGGACTTACATCTAGCCTTTTAGAATGAAGCCCTACTTCTCAAAAGTCGCTTATAGCAATGGTATGCTGCTGCCTCTATTTCTTTGTAAGTGGACTTGGCTGTGGATGAAATTTTGCTGCCTGAATTCATTTCTGTAGGACCTCTCTGTATTTTTCTAAGCAGTTTAGAATGCTGTAAATTGTAGTTTGACTCTTGAAGGGGATGAAAATTCTGCTGCCTTTGACTCATCTTCAAATTTAGCGAACCAACCTGCAATTCACCTATGTCATTAATGCAGAGGCTATACATGATAAACCCCAGAACTGAAACTTGCGGAACTAGTCTAAGACTGTTTACCTTTGGGTAATGGTCAATTATTGATAGTTAAAGGGTCCTCTGGGTGTGAAGCTCCAGCCAGATTTGCCCCCAGGTGTAGTCTGCTCCTATCATGCTCACAGGATGATAGCATCATACTGTATATATTCTGCAGGATTGATTATAAATTGCAGTGGAGTGGAGATTGTCTGTTATCCTTCTGAAAAGCCTGTCCTCTGCTGCAAGTGGCCAAGCATCAGGACAAGCTGCTCCTGTAAAATGTCACTGGATGATCCATGAAAAGAAAACAGTAATCAATCAAAAATGTTCCAAAATATGCAGTTTAATCAAGACACATTGTAGTACATTAAAAAACATTTCAATTCTACTAAAAGAACAATAACTTATCCTTGAATTATGGAGCACTTTACATAGCAAAGGGATTGAAATAACAATGCATTCTATTACAACAACAGTATTATCAGTTTAACTGTCAGATAAGGTGGCAAAAGGGACAATTTGTATGTTCATTAAACGAGAGTCTAAAACAAATAGTTTTAAACATTTAAACAGTTGACTAAGGGGCCAACCTCGTAGCCTGGTGGTTAAGTTTGGCACCTTCTGCTTCAGCAGCCCAGGTTCAGTTCCCAGGCACTGACCTACACCACTTGTCGGCAGCCATGTGGTGGTGGTGATCCACATACAAACTAGAGGAAGATTGGTATAGATGTTAGTTCAGGGGAAATCCTCTGCAGCAAAAAAAATAAATAAATAAATAAATAAATAAACAGATAATAAGTTGACTAATAGGTAGAAGACACATGTGCAATGAATGAAAATACCTAAGGCAGAATTTTAGATATACAGGAGGATGTGTGCCTTTTGGGAAAAACTCATTTTTAGAAGAATTGATGTCAGGAATTTGATTATGATGACCATCTTAATGTTTCCTTTTCTTTTATCCTGGATCTGCATAGGAAAAACTACTGGTCTCATCGATATGTGTTTGCAGTGAACACTACTGTTTACCTTTAGTCAACTCCTCTATTATTAACGTTATTTGCAAATCAAGTAAATTTATTTTTTCTGCTGCCAAATAATTTGATTCGTTTGCAACTCACTTGGCACAGTAGACATTAGAGCTCCAAAAACAGTCTCTTTCTTGGCATTAAGCCAATTAATAAAATATTGTTATTTGTGTGTCTTCATTGGTCCTTTCAGAAATTAAATATGCATATATAAAAATTGTTCAAAAATTTAAGGACTGATGAAGGCATATAGTAATCTAGCACATAGTAAATATTTATTGAATATGTATTGAATAAAATGGAAAAGAGGAGTATACTTTATGTGCTAAAACTGTGCTAGGACATTATATATAGATTGGTTAGGGTATATGCTAAGCTACAGTAAGAAAGAAACTCAAAAACGCATTGGCCAAATACACCAGTTTATTTCTCCCTCATAGAAAAGTGCAGAAGTGAGTGTCATGTGCCATCCAGGGTGGAGAAGCAGTTCTGTTCCCCAAGACTGTTAGGCACTCAGGTTCTTGTCCAGTTGCACTGCCGTCTTTTAAATTATTGTCACATTCTGCATGTGAACGCTGGCTCTCAGCAACAAGACCATGTCCCCACCCCAGAGGAGGAAAAAAAGAGTGAGAGCCAATCAGCTTCTTCGTGGAAAAGGATTAAAAATTGTAAACTTCACTTCTATTTGTAATCCATTGGCCACATGAAGGTGCAAAGAAGCCCGGCAAGTGTAATCTCTAACTGAGATTATATTAAGAGAAAAGAGAGAAGCATATACATTGGGTAAAATTTTGAAGTCTCTGTGTAAAGACACGTAAGGTGATTTTGTTTCCCTTCCACCATTCTCATAAGGTATATTATTCCTATTGTCCTAGTAGAGATGGAGGCCAGAGGACTCTGCGTTCTTTGCTTGTTACGTGCTCAGCAGCAGGATGGTTATATCCTTCTTGGGATGTTTTACCTCGTGCAAAGAGATATTCCTTTTGGGGCCGCCCAGTGGCATAGTACTTGGATTCACATGCTCTGCTTTGGGGACCCAGGGTTTGCAGGTTCGGATCCCATGTGTGGCCCTGACACCCACTCATCAAGCCATGCTGTGGCGGCATCCCACATAGGATGGAGGAAGATTGGCACAGATGTTAGATCAGTGACAATCTTTCTCAAGCAAAAAGGGGAAGATTGGCAACAGACGTTAGCTCAGGGCCAAACTTCACATCCACACAAAAAAAGATGTTCCTTTTAATTACAGGAATATTCAAGTACTATTTATGTACTTTCTCTCTATTAATTAGCGTTTTGGTGCAAACTAACGTGGTATGAATGTTGCTTTTCAATTACTTAATTTGTTTCTCAAGCTTGATTTGAATTTCTAATTTTTCTTTGCATTAATGTTATAGTCTTTGTGGCTGGATATTGTTATTTTGCTTTCTTGTGTCTGTACTCTTCTGATTTTAAATAATACTTTATGAAAAGACATTGCTAAGTTTACAGCAACTGAATATTCAGAGTTCCCATAAGGCGGTGAGGATGGTTCCTGTTTTGGGGCGTTCAGGGAGAGACTTTTTCCTCTGTGGTATCAGACAGGCCAGGACGCCTTAGTGCATCCTGAGGAGAACCAGGAGATACATGGAGCTTTGCCTGAACACCGGAGAAGGCTGGAGCATGACCTGCTCCTATTTCAGTCCTCCACTTAGCTAATTAACGTAAAAAAATGAAATGTCTTCTTTTATTTAACTATTTAGGATTTTAAAAATAACTTGAAGTCATTAATAACATTAGCATAAGTGATTCCAATTTATTATCGTTACATGAGTCTTCCAGTTTCCTAATGTGCATCTTTTACCCTATTCTTACATAACATCATTATTTCTTCCTTAAAGTGGCACCCAGGCACTTGCCTACTTTGAATAGTCAAGTTGTTTTACCATCGCTTTTTTCACTGGCTTCTAATCTATCTTGAATGGCTAAATGTTATCTTTAAAAAAAAACAAGAAAGAAAAAGAAGAACCATGTAAACTCCACCACACCTGCAAGCAACACCTATTTATGGTTTCTTATTATTTAGAATGTGCATGATTTAACTCATTGAACCTCTCCGTATTCTGATAGAACTTTACCTAGAGAGTCAGTTTTTCTGATGGAAACACACTGCGCTTGGACTTTCTAAACTTTGTGCTAAATTATAATACAAAGAAATAAGTAACAATATGGTCCTGCCCTCAAGAAACTTGCAGAAAAGTCTCATGTTGGTTAATCCAGTGGTCAGTTCTCAGTAGGTGCCAGCTGCATTTGATCGCTGCTCACTGCCATTCCTTGATATATTTTCTTTATTTTGTTGTCAGGATAACATATACTCTGTTTTCCTCCAAATTCACCAGTTAATCCATTTCAATTACCTTCACTCCTTTCTTTTTTCACAAGTCTCTTCTCGTTGGAGGGCTGCAAGACTGAGTCCTTGGACCTCTTCTTCTCTTTCTATACAAACTCCTTTGATGACCTCATTTACTCTTAGATCTCAACATCATCCATATGTTGATTTATAGCTCAAAATTTATATCTACTGAACATATTACTCTGTTGAACTCCATATTCATACATCCACATGGACATCTAAAAGACAAAATTGGATTTCTATTATTTTCCATAAAAGACATTCTATTCCAATTTTCTCCATCTCAGTTTATCCTTAATCCATTATTCCATTTACTCAGGCCAAATGTTGGCAGTATCCTTGACTCTTCTCTTTTTCTCATACTCCCATCTAATTGGTTAAGTAGTCCTTTGGGTATATCTTAAAAATATGGCATATCGTCATCTCTCCACTTCTCATGACCTCTGTGGTATTACCCCAGATCAACCTTCTTCATCTCTTGCCTGAATTATCCCATCAGCCTCTTAATGAGTTTCCCTAAGTCAGATCATATTATTGCTAGCGTCAAAATTGCCCAATGTTTCTACTTTTTCCTGAGTAAAAGATAGACTATCTTTATAGTTTTAATGACTGTAAATCACTATATGAGCTGATTGCCTCAATCTTGTTACCCTTCTGTCTTCCCCTAACATTCCCCATGCCTGCTTCCACCACAGCCACCTTGGTCTTCCTGTTGTCCTCCGAACATTCCAGCAGACTTTATCATTTCAGGTCTCTTCACTGGCCCTTCTCTCTGCTGAAATTATCTTCCTTCAGGTATCTGTATGGACTCCTCTCAATAAGGCTTACCCTGACGAACCTATTTAAAAGAGTGATGCACCCTATTCAGCCTGTCTCTCAAATTGATGTCCCTATTTCTGCTCTGTTTCTTTCCTCTGAAGAACTTGTCTAACACACCACATAATTTACTTTTTATTATGTTTATTATCTGTCTTCCATTATAAAATATAAGCTCTGCAAGGGTAGATATTTTTATCTGTTTTATTTCTACATTATTCCAATTATCCACATAGTAGCCGGGCACATAGTAGCTGCTTCGTAAATATTTGCGGGGTATATGAAACGCCATGAAGTTAGTTTTTAATCAATCATTTATTTGATAATTCCCACTTTACTGAGAAAAATGGAGGCTTAAGGAGGTCTCTGATCTGCATGTTTTTTATTTATAAAAGGGAAATGATATCTGTTTTCTTTCCTAAAATTTTGTGATGGTGAAATAAGTCCATATTTATGGAAGTAATTTTACATTTTAAAGTCCTACACACACAAAAAGAATTACACAAACTTACTGTCCCATGTTCTTCACAGGAACTCTCTTTTCCAATCAGGAAAGAGTTTATAGTCCTTCTTTTTCCCTTCTATTCTACCTCTGTATCTTCTTTCCTGCCCTGTGATCCTTTGCTTTTCAACCTCGCTAAATACTACTTTTTCTTGATGGCTCATCTAAAGCCATTTCCCTAACTGGAAGTCATCCCTGAAAAATCCACTTCACATTTATTTTGTGTTCTCTGAACTTCAAGTGCCTTTATAGTCAGGACTGCAAAGCTTAGAAATAAGCACCCCTGACTTTTTGACTAATATATTTCTGGAAACTGTGCTCATCATTTTAAAGCTTAAAATGCTAGAGATATAATTTTTTGACCAAGGACATAGCTTAAATAAATCATGACTATGACTAATGAGACATCATAAAAACCCACATAGGGGAGACATGATAATTTAGAAGAGTAAAATGATGCTCCAAATATTATAAAATGGTATAAAATAGTGTACATATTGATTTTCCCAAAGTGTCTAATGTTCTTTATAGATACACATAACACATATACATACAACTTTCTAGTATCATAAATTTGATATAAAACAGATATTGTAAGTATGAACACATCTGTTAAACATATAACTAATACTTCTCTTTTACTTTCTTAGTATTCAGAAAGGGTTTGGGGAGTAAAAAAGGCTGTCGAGGGGAAGTTAAAACTGATACCTTCTTTACTTCAGTTTTTTATTGGTCAAAATTGCTGTCTTAGATCTGTGCTGCATGTTGGAATCCTTCCTTTTTATAAGTATCTGGATGGCCCTTTTCTTGTTACTAAAAGGCATGAAAGTACACAAAATTGTAATAAAGAAATGTGAAAAGTGGGGAAAAAGGGAGATAGATGACTGTTTGAAATAGTTGGGAGATAAGAAAAAGTAAACTAAATATAATTGTGCTGTGTGTCTCCAAGTAAATTTTCAAGTTCCTTGAGGACAGAGCTGAGGTCATGTCTCTTGTTTAATTAATATTTCCTCCAATGCCCCATGCTTTGTATAGAATGAGGCATATAGTAATTCTACTTCCTTATTGTTTATTGGATGACCATATGATTACTTTTCATTATTGGTATAGCAGTCAAGCCTTCTGATGCTCATTACTTAACAGTAAGAGAAAGAATATTTAAAATAATGCATTGGAGGGCCTGGCCCCGTGGCCGAGTGGTTAAGTTCACATGCTCCCCTGCAGGCGGCCCAGTGTTTCCTCAGTTCGAATCTTGGGCGCAGACCTGGCACTGCTCATCAAACCACGCTCAGGCAGCATCTCACATGCCACAACTAGAAGGACCCACAATGAAGAATGTGCAACTATGTACTGGGGGGCCTTGCGGAGAAAAAGGAGAAAAATAAAATCTTTAAAAAAATAATGCATTGGATTGCAATTTCCCAATATTCATATAGTATATGGAAAATTTAAATATCTATTCAATATTAATGGTCAAAGCCTTGAGAGCCAGAAACCACCATAGGGATGCTATTGTTGTGGGTTGGCTCCAGTTAAGACTCATGTCTATGTGACACTTTGAGTGGAAAGAGACAAGGATCCTGTGGGTGGTGGGAGTGGGGACAAGGATAAGATGTGTGCAGTGAGATGGTGGGAACAAGGGTTACCAAGCTGAGAGAATGAAACAAATGGGTATGGAATAATAAAGACAGGGAGTAAAACCGTGCTCCTCAACCCTCACCAAATAACTATGGAAGGGGCTTATAATTCTCGTCTCTGAAGCAGAGCGACTCTCCTTTTGGTCGTATCTAGAATACCAGGATCTGTTGGGTTCTCATTCACTGCAGACGAAAGGTGGGGCTCAGTGTGTCACTCTTCAAAGACCCGTGATATTCCAGGAGCCCAGTGTTCACCCTGAAGGGAAAAGGTTAAATATTTTAATAAACATCTGTGAAGGACAGTGTGGAAATAAAGATGGTTATAGAGTGGAGGGAGGGATGTGGCAGTTAATAAAACATCTCTCTTCTTATTAAAAGTTATCCTACCTAGAGACATGCTAAATTTTATAAAGGTAAAGTTTAAGCATTTTTTAAACTTTAAACAATGCAGTTTTAATTCTACTATATTTTGAGTTTTACCTCGCCATTTACTGGTTGTGTCCAAGGTTCTAAATTAGAATATGGCTATATCTGGCGTAAATTAATGACGTCCTGCAAAACAATGAATTGCCTTACTTAGGAGTCAGTTCCCCTCACTGAAGTTATTTAAAAAGAGAGGCTGGACAACACTTTGGCAGGGACGTTTTAGAGAATGTGCAGGGATCATATAAGTTTTACATTTGATGACTTCTATATCTTGGATAACACTAATTTTATACGGTTTTTCAGATCACAAAAGGAATATTTATTGTCTAAATTTACTTGTAAAAATGTAAAAATAGACTGATTATACATGCATATGGTATGATTAATTTTTAGAGAACTAGAGCAGACAAAATATCATCCCATTACTTTTTATCTGTATTGTTATTGGGATCAATTTGCGTCAATCTAGCACAGTGCCTTTTACGTTACAATCCTGACCCATTAGTGGATCACGTAGTCATTTTGATAGGTTGTAACCAGAATTACTCCAAATGGGAAAGAATGAAGTAGAATAGGATAGGAGAAGATAGATCAGCATAGAATGGGGCAGAATGAGATTGAATGGAACGAAATGGAATGGAATAGAATAGACATAGGCACATGTAGTAGTTTTGAACCCATACATATATATGTAAATTTTGTTGAGTAGTGATGTAAAATTCATTTCTTACTTCAAGTTATGAAAAAAATTGAAACTTTAGTCTTGGTTGGAATAATTGTTGTTTTATTTAAGAAATTTTCCCAAAAGCTGATGCTTAACGTTTTCTGTTTGAAAAAGACCCACGTAACACAGCTTTTACTGTTTTCTTCAGAGGTGATGTCTGAAATCATGTTAGAATCCATCACTAATGAAAGAAAAAAAGATTTTCAGTGTATTTTCCTTAGCATACGTTTGATGCTGTTACTGGGAGAAAGTGCCCAAATGTGAATATGAGCATAATTCTTCTCTTTTATTGTCATATTGATATTTATTTTAAATGACTTTTTGGATTATGTTTATATAAGTTTTGTTATGTTGAAAATAATTATATTAAAATTTTTATAATGAGCTTTGCCTATACATAAGAAGTAATAAAAAGTTTAGTGATTAGGTCATTTAACATTGTAAAGTTTAAAAACAGTAAATAAAATTAATATGGTTCTTATATCTTCACATATTTTACTGTTTATTTTTTGTTAATTTATTAGATGCTGTAGGTTTCAAATGTATCCTCACCCCCTATTTTTTTAATTCTCTTCTCTTATCACATACTTACTAGCATTTGTTTTATAACTACACACTTTCTACAACAAAGTCTTCCTTTCTCTTCTTCAAGCATTTTCTAACTCTAACCACAAACGACTTGTTACCAACTCAAAAATGAAATAAAATCAAAGATGCTTGAAGAAAGTTTGAAAGTTGAATTTTGTTGAGTCAAACTGCCACTCACAAAAAAATAAAGTATTTCAAATATATATATATTTTGTGTGTATGTGAGGAAGATTGTCGATGAGCTAACATCTGTGCCAATCTTCCTCTATTTTATGTGGGATGCCACCACAGCATGGCTTGATAAGTGGTGCTAGGTCTGCACCCGGGATCTGAACCTGTGAACCCAGGGCTGCTGAAGTGCAGCACATGAACTTAGCCCCTATGCCATCACGCCAGCCCCAGTAATACCTATTGGAAGATAAAAAGCCACAAACAACTTTCTGAGCAAATTGATGTATATATATGAATAGAAAAATATAGCCATGTTTCCTATCTCAAGTTTTGTACAGACCTATGTTCATGTAAGAAATTTCAGCTCACACACTTTTTCTTGTGTGTTGGGTGGAGGCGGAGTAAGAATTATAAATTTATATTAGGTGGGTGCAAGGAGTATATTATATTCAGTATTCTAATTATACAGACAAATGTGTGCTTCACGTACTATTTTTCATCTTTTGCTATATTGTTTTAAAAATGCATTAGTTTTCCAAGGTTGTTTTGGGAGATTTAATTCATTTTCAGTTCAAAAGGTAATTATAATTGTGTACACTATTTTGCCTTTCACTTAAATCTTTGTTAAACGATTGAGGCATTTTCCTTAAGTTCTTGTCTGTCTATATTCAATTGTTTTGTCCTGGAAAATAAGCAGAGTCTGTATCTATAAATTCATTCATCACTTATTGGTTCTTTAATTTAACACATATTCACTACACACCAAGTCTATGCAAAATCTTTTATGGACCTTTGGCAGGGATGAGGGGAATAGTGGAAGAACAGGGGAATGTCCAAAGATAAATAATACATTTCTTATGCCATCAAAATGCTTGTAATTTAAAATATTTAATAACTAAACTGAAAAAAAAAAACTTTATGAAAATGAAGGATAGATATTGAATCTCCTTTTAAAGACCCTGAGTATTTTACTGAGCAGTCCACCTTTTGTTGTATTTTTGACATTTTGCTCTGTTTTTAGTTAGTTTAGTAGACATTTAGGCATGAAATATTTGGTATACCTCAAGGACTTCATCGGTTAATAGCATGATTGGGTCCGAGTTTGCTAGAGCCTGTTAAGAAACTTCACTAAAGACAGAGAACCAAATTCCACCATAGAAACGCTCTATTCTCCAGGACATACCAAACTTTATCTCCAAGTGCATCACACTCTTTCACACTTTTATGCAATTGCTTCAGTCTGGTGTTCTTTTTGTCCTTTTGACCTCCTTCAGGACTCACATGTAACCCCACTTGTGAAGTCTTCTCCCAAGTGAAGGTACAAGGTCATGTGCTCCCCCAGCTGTTCTTTCTACATGCCTCCTCTACTATTGAGCGTTTGTTTGTTGTTAATCATTCATCTCCCTGTCTGCCTCTTCTTATTACTACACCCTCCTTAAGAGCAGCGACTCAGTCTCCATGGCCCAGTCCTCTGACATAACGTGAGGCACATATTCAGTGTTCCAAAAACTTTTGTTCACTAAGTGGAACAGGATCTTTTCCTAGATCGTCCATATTTCCTGCCTGATTCCATCACTGAGCATCTTCTTGGGGCATTCCTCTGTGAATGGAATAACTTCCTTAACCTGGAAGAAATAGGTTACCTTATCAATTTCTTGACAGCACATTTAATCTAGATGCAGATGTCAGGAACGTTATAGTGGATGACATATTTAGTGTAATTTAGTCTGTAGGATCAAATCTATTACTAGTCATGGAACTCATTGTTTATTTTCAAATGAGGTTCAGTGAAGGAGCTGTGCTCATTGAAGGCAGCAGCTGAACTGACATAGTTTAAAATGTCAGTGATTTTAGTTTGAAAATATCAATCTGTCAATGTTAGTAACAAGTCCATCAGTCAGTGTTTGGTGGCAAAAGAACATGTGCGTGATTCTAGTATTTTTTACTTCCCACTTCTTTTGATAGCATCAGTTCATACCCGTGTAAAAAATGTGAATTTGCTGCCATTTCAATTTAGATTTTTCTTCCTAGCTATGGATCACCAACTACATTAGACTCCTGCTCAACCCTCGTATCTTACCCAAACTCTTTCCAAAATATGTGCCTCCAACTCTTTGTAAATTGCCAAGTGATTCAAGCAGACTCTGTTCAGATTTTCTTGATATCTGACAGCTATTTATTTCTACAGCCAATTGCACAGTAAATGACTACTCTCATCTCCCTAATCTCTCTCTGTGCTTGGCCTTTTTGTAGAATGCTGGCTGATTGTATATATTTCCCAGCTGGTTTAATATTAGCTCTGTTATGCCTTTATGTTCAGGGGTAATGGCTACTTTTGTTTTTCCCTAAGCCAAGTTTTATAATTAAAATTAGGTTTTAAATGGATAATTTAAAAGTTTATTAAAGCTATTACGTTCTTTTTTTGTTAATTACTCTTACACATTCAGACTTTATCTTTGCCTTGGAACATAATTATTTGAAGTGTGGTTTGCACATCATTTATGCAACCTAGTGGAGTATAGCATTGCAAATTCTATATGCACTGTGATTTAGGAGGATTTGTTTTTAATGATTGGGGGTAGTAAGAAATAACTCATCAACTCCTGTTACACAAGTGACAAACAAAATATGATTTGTAAGAGTATATCATCTTAAAATTGCTATTCAATACATTTCAGTTCAAGCTCCCTGAATTTCATGGTCCCAAAGGAGCAGGCTTTATAAACTTTATCCAAAGAGACTCTATTATGACATAATATTTCACCATTTCTTCTATTAATGATCCTCCTAAGTATAGTTCCAGTCACAAACTTGTAAACTTACTACTTTCATTCCATTCAATAAAATAGAAATGGCACATTATATTGCTATGAAAAAAATCTTGAGAGGAGGCTAACAATGTATATTGAATTCTAAAGTTAGGCACCAGCTAGAACATTATAAAAACCCCACTGGGACCTCTCAATAAGATCCTGCGGGGTCCTCTTGAAGGCATCTGTTCGGCAGGCACAGGGGCAGGCTCTCTCTGCTTGTGAGTACTTGACCCTATGAATGGACTCCTTTCCCAGATCGGCAAGGCTTTTTTTTTAATCTTCTCCTTGTCATACTGACACTGTCTTCATAAAAATCTGAACTCTTCCAATTCTATGGCCTTTGAAAAAATCTCTAGTTTCTGACTAATCCAAGCTTTGTGGCTATAAATCCTAAATCCTCTTTTCCTATCCTAGGAAAAAAACCAAGAGCCTTGCTCTTGCGTATAAAAAGACACATTTTCCTAGCTAATGTTTCCTGAAGTTTTAATTTGGAAGCCAAAAGCCAAATATTGTTTAGTTTGTTGTTGTTGTTGTTTTTGATGGCTTATTCCATTCCTTCCTTGAAGAAATGGATCCTTTGGCCTAGAGCAGCAAGAATTACCCAGAATTAAAAAAAAGAATCACAAATGACATTGAATTATACATATTTACATACCGTATTGACATATATCTTGCATAGTGCTCATGCTGTCTATATTTACTTTTTTGGCTTATGAGTGCCATACCTTTGCATCAAAACCATTTTTTCTGGTTCTTTAATGGCTAATTAGTAATCTATTGTATTGATGTACCATTTTCTTCTCTTTTTTTTTTTTTGAGGAAGCTTATCCCTCAGCTAACATCTGCTGCCAATTCTCCTCTTTTTTCTGAGGAAGACTGGCCCTGAGCTAACATCCGTGCCCATCTTCCTCTACTTTATATGTGGGATGCCTACCACAGCATGGCTTCCCAAACGGTGTCATGTCTGCACCTGGGATGCGAACAGAAAAACCCCTGGCCACCAAAGCAGAACGTGCACACTTAAGAGCTGAGCCACCGGGCGGCCCCTGATGTACCGTATTTTATTAAACAATTCTAACATTGATCTGGATTGCTTCCTAACTTTTGGTAGCATAGGTAATATTAGAAGTTTAGCTTCATATTGAAATATTGCTTTATGAAAGATCTTGCACCAAAGAATTGCACCACAATTTTTTCTGGCTAGAGGTTGTACCAAGAAGAGAATTTTCTCATTAGCATTTGAAGGAGATTTACGCTGAAAATATTTTGCAGCAAAGGACAAAATAAATCATCCTGAATCAATGTATGACTCTTCATTAGTCCATGTTTATTTCATTAATTTGACTCATTATTAATTTATATAAACCTTAGCATAGAGACCAATAAAAATCAAATTTAAAACAATTCTGAAAAATCCTTCTTCCCAGAAACAATTTTTTAAAAAGCAGCAACCAGAAAAGTGGCATCTTTTTGGAATCCCCCAGTCCATATCGTGCCTGCATATACACACAGATCCACACACACACCCTTAACCTATCTACTTGAGGTAGCAAATGTTGTTTCCCAAAGAAAAATATGATAAACCAGTTAATGGGGTAAGAATCAGTTCTTAGATATTCCACCGTGAGTATCATTTTTGTGTCTGAGACTTTTTAAATGAGAAATAAATTATTAAAATAAAGTCAAGAATATAGGTATTATACATGATTCTAATTTCTGGATCTCTATCAAGCTGGTGATTATTTGATTATTTTGAAACAAAAGATTCTTCCCCTGATTTGTGCTTGTTTTTTAAATTATTAAAAATACATTTAAGTTTTTGTGCCTGAGAGTATAAAACAAATCAGCAAATTTAATTTTTAAAAGAAAGAACAAATTTGAGGTTTAGATATATGTGGCAAAAGCTATTGGCTTGCAATTCTATTAATATCATCTGCATATTCTATTATGACTATGTTGAATTCTATTCCTCAATTTCACAGTTCAATTTCTGAAGACACGGTCTATGTGTTCATGTGTGTGCACCTGTGAGCACTTACTTCGCTCTCATTTTAATTCCTTCACATTTGAATCTTCCCTCTCTTGAGGCCACGTCTGTATATTATCATGTCTTAGAACAGATGTATCGTATTTTCTTAAGGGAACACATTTTCTGCCTTATATCTTGGTCATCTTTATGCACTCTCTAGCTCCACTTAAAAGACTGGCTCCTACCTAGCAGCCAGAAACTTGTCTTACTCATTGTGGATTTTCCAGCAGGACCTGGGTAAGTGCCTTACACCTAGCAGGTCTTCAATAAATATCAACTGAATTAAGTAAAGTTGTGGCAGTTAAAACCCCCACTATGGGCAGACTCATAACATAAACACCAATAAGCCTCCAATTTAATATTTTTTTCTTTGATGAGTTTATTCACCGACATTAAACAGATCAGGGTGCTCAAAGCTGTCATGCTCACATATAAAGGAATAAGCAGGTAACTGATAACTCTCCTTCACCATATGCCTGCTGTCATATTTCCTCCTTCAGATTATTTCCCTTATTTTACTACTTAATGAGAAATGAAAACTATATATGAAGCACTGCTCTTTGAGAAAGCATCCTTTATCACCCCTTAGGAAACAAATTTAGCTCTGGCATGAGTTCTGGGTACCAGGTTTGAGAATGATGTGTCAGAAATGCTGATTTTTAAAGTGCCGAATAGCATGGCACCATTCTCATCATATCTCTAAATCTCATACACTCTTGATCAATGGATGAAATTTACCTCAATATCTTCAATTAAATTTTACTTTTTAGTGCAGTACTTCTGTTATGAAGGAGACCTGATTAGGAGGCCTATGTAAGACCTCTGCGAAAAACTGTAATATTATTTACCTAAGATTTCCTTCCAGGGATCTCAAAGTGACTTATAGACATCTGGTAGCATATATTGTCACTTGAAAACTTCTGTTCACATAATTAGATACTGTTCCAAGGTAATTTTCAACCAAGAAACTAATTCATTTTATTATAATCCAAGCACTGACATTATATAATGTTAAAATAGTGAAATAAGTAAAAAAATGACATAAATCTTGCTCCAGGCAAAAATTCTGTTTACTTTTAAATATTAATGAGCTCATTTCTATACTATTGTAATCTCAAATGGAATCTATATTTATCTAAAGACAAGCACTGAGATCTTCGAATTGTCTTTCCTAAAAATAAAATGATACATAATTAGTTAAAAGGTTTTAAAATAGTTCACAATAGAAACAAACATTTGATCTCTTCATTATACAAAACAACAGTACCAGTAAAGAAGCCTTCCATTGTCCTTAATGAATTTTAATGTTGGAATTGTTTGTTCTGAGTGTTTTCATACTATTCAGTTGCCCGACTCTAATGTCATCTAAAATGTCCAAATAATTCTATTATTATTTTGGAGTATTAATGATCTTGGGGAAGGTTGGATCTTCTTCTTTTTGTCATTTTTCAAGTCCAGATAAAATGATATGCTTGTATTTGCCACACTTCCTTTAAAAAAAACCTCAAATAAGGCACTATAAGTTTAAATGAATTTGTAGAAAGGTATATTTATAGGATATTTTCATTATAACTGCAGAGAGTTTTGACACTTCATTTTTAAAAAGCAGTCCTTAAGAGTCTTTCTACTTTAATTATCTTTTTGCTGTACTCGCAGTCATCAAGTGACAAAGGACTAAGTATGTGCTTTTCCTGCTGACAATATCTGACAACACTGCACTCTTAGCCCTCATTCTTAGGATCATATAACCTTTCTTATCCATTGGAAACTTTCAGAAAACTGGTTTTGACCCCTTACATCAGGAGCAGTTTTTCTTTTACAAGGGTTCCAATCAGATTTTTAATTACAATTATAAAATATGTTTTAGATTAAGACTGAAATATTTTTGCTAATATTGTGAAAGTATATTTATGAGATTACACAAGGCACATGAGTATAGTGTGTATACATGCTTACATCTGTCAGTGTTAACATAATGATCGAGATAAGCCAGAAAAGCTTGTTCTTTTGGAAATTTCTCATTTTCCATTTCTCTTTTCTTGATCATGTGGATCCCACAAGTTGAGATCAATAGTCATTTCTAGCTCTTCGATAATTGTCACTTTATTTCTCTACCGTGTGCATTTTGCTGGGGCTCACAGTTTGGATACTTAATTGAAATTGTTGTCAATTTGGGTGGCATTCAAGAGTGCATGTGGTTTATAATTCCTGCCAAATTTTCCTGCATAACTGTTATGAAGAATCAATGTACCTTATTGTGAGGGACGTGATGTCTGTTTGAAAATGAATTATTTTAAATCAGTACATAAACTATTATTGAATTATCAAATTGAATGAATTAATAGTATAGGAGACGAAGTGCATTGTAGATCTTAAAAGATAAAGATAAAGAGATTTCATGAAAGTTATATTTAGGCAATGATTATCTTGGTGCAGAGGTAAAAAAAAAAAAAATAGTGCTGGAAATTTGCAATCTGAATGACAATTAACAGTTTGGCAACCAAAGGAGACCAAATGTATGCTGATGATCATTGGGAATGAGAAGAGACAAACCTAATTTCTTTTAGTTCTTGATAAATGCCTGTTGTTTTATATGTATGTGTATATTTATAACTTTGGTCAATATCCAAAAGAGGTCCATTAGGCAGAAGTTATTAGGCCCAGTTTACAGATAAGAAAAGTGACGACCAGGCACAGTCAATGAATAGAAGAGCCAGAGTTTCAATCCAGGGCTGTTGGACTATAGACCAATGGTTTTCCCATTTCAGGATGCTCCTTGACTATATGATGAATATAAAAACAGTATCATGTACTGTTAGAAACAACCATATTGGCATCAGACACTGTATTGTATCCTGGCTTCTCCACTTACTGGGTAATTTACCCAATACTTAATAGTCTCAATTGTAAAAACTTGCCACAAATAAGCAATGCCAAGAATGCCAAGAAGTTGGAGCAAGAACGTAGCAGAACAAATAGACGGAGATGAGTAAACAAATATCAGAGCAATGAACAAATAAAGAGTAAAAAACAAATAAAGAATAAGAAGAGGTCAAAGTTGGAGAAATGAAAATCGAGCAGGGCCAAGCAAAGATCCTTGGAAACATCTACATTTGTGCATTAGCCTTAAGTGTAGTGAGAACAGCATGGACTAAATCTTCAAGGAGACAAATCTCTTTGTGGTGTTGAGGAACTACAAGACCGTTGTAGCTAGAACTTATAGAGAAAGGAGGTAGTATGAGTTGAGGGGTTTATAAGCCAAATAAGGAGCACAGTAAGAAACCATTGATGAATGTGAGACAGGAAAATAGAATAATAAGATACATGTTAAAAGCAAATCAGAGTATCTTCTAGATAGTGAATGGATTGGAGGTGATGGGACAATGTGTAAAAGAGGTGAAAATAAAGGGATTATTTTAACGATAGTAAGGCTTGTTCCTATCTTATGTGTAGGTGGTAGTAGAAAAGTTGGAGAAAAACAGACATAGCAATGATATGTTTTAAAGGTGCAGCTGGAAAGGCTTGTTGATAAATTAAGTGTGGTGCTGATGTAGAGAGAGGTATAAAAAATGATTCTCAGTTTTCTGGCATATTACAAGAATGTTTACAGAAATGGTACTTGTTTAATTATGTATAAGGTAAGTAAAATAACAGAATTATAAGGCAACATTTACTTTATTTTTCGATGTCAGCGCAAAGATCCATTTCATTTATTCATTCTTTTTTAATTGCTACATAAAATTCCAGTATGTTCTAATCTGAGGATATTAGTCCTGAGTTTTAGTCCTCAAAACAACCACATTACACAATTCATAAGGGAATAGTGCCTACATTTGCAAATAAGAAATTGTCAATTATCTCTATGATTGTTTTTTTTTAAAGATTTTATTTTTTCCTTTTTGTCCCCAAAGCCCCCCGGTACATAGTTGTATATTCTTCGTTGTTGTGGGCCCTTCTAGTTGTGGCACGTGAGACGCTGCCTCAGCGTGGTCCGATGAGCAGTGCCATGTCCACGCCCAGGATTCGAACCAACGAAACACTGGGCCGCCTGCAGTGGAGCACGGAAACTTAACCACTCGGCCACAGGGCCAGCCCCTGACTGTTTTTTTTTTGATACCAAAGATGAATGAGTGTAATTCTAAAATTTATCAAATATTTTTGTTTCCAATGGAGATAGTTACTTATGCTTGTTACTTACGTATTGTTACATTTCATGGAAGCATTTTTCTGGGTAAGAGGATTAGTATTTTGCTCAGATATTTTGGCAAGTTAACTGGAGCCAGAGTATAGCTCAAAATCAAGAGACTGAAAAAAAGGCATCAAGCAAAGTTAGAGCCAGGAATTGGACTCGAATTACTAAAGATTAGGTCCAAAATGAGAGAGCAAGATTGGGGATAACATCAGAGAGTAAAGAGTCATACTAGCATTAACTAATATTCTTTTGGTACAAAGCCCTTTGACATTTATTATTGTTAATTTGGTCCCCATAGTTACTACTGAGTGACCTGTTTAGAGATCAAAGCCAGATATTCTTATTCTGAAATAAGGGAGCAGTAGAAGCCTGTGGAGTCAAACAGTGATCTCTCTGAATTTCCATTTTCTCCTTTATAAAATGAAGATTTCTTTTTTGACATGAAGAGACGCATCCAAATGCATTTAAGTAAAATAAACAAATAATTCTTTCTTGGTCTTTTTAAAAAAATTTTCTGGAAGACTGCTGTAACAATCTACCCTTAGAGTGGTTTAATACCAGATACAACAGTATGAACTGTGACATTCTATTACTTTGACAATAGTATTCTAGAGGAATGACAGTCCTTTTAAAGGCCTATTATCACTTCATTGGAACACGTAGTAAACAAGTCTCCTAAAAGTCACTGTACCTTCTTAGAGTTAATTGTAGCTGTCATGGCGCTCATCTGGCAAGAATACGCCTATCTCTTAATAATTAAAATGACTACATATTTCAAGCTCTAGTGCACAGATAAGAAAACTCGCAGCTTATCTATTGTCACCCACTCTCCTGTATGCCCATGGCAGACATCAATAATTGATCTTGGCATGCTCTCCTGCTGAGCCTACGCTAGGTCTCACAATTCCTCTCCAAAAAAAACACTCCAGGCACTCACTGACAATCGATTGAGGTTGGCAATGGAATGAAGGTGATTTGTCATTCCTCTTCTAGAGGAGCCAATTTAAACCTTGCTTAATATAGGAAATGACACCCTAACATTACTTTAACATTTTTGACATATGTTTCATAGGTGGAAAAAAAGAGCAACATATAAGAGTAGCATATTTTAAGTAAACAGTAATAATAGACAATTTCTCAGGGAATAAGCAGTGCCATTCCTGAGCTTTAGTTGTGCCACATTGTTAAGAATATTGAACGAGTTTTAGGATACATACATATTTTTTACTATCGTGACAACGTGAGATGCTTTGCTATGTGGTCTCACTTTAACAACAATACAGGAGGTCAGGTATAAGGAAATCATTTCAGCGTACAGTTTTTGAATGCTTACAATGTAGTCAAAAATTGCATTGTGTTCTGAGAAGCACAAAACAAAGGTGGAACTGCGGTGCTGACTTCGAGGAGCTTAGTCACCAAATAGAGTTGAATTTCTCAAGAGAAAGCAGCGACTTCATTTTATTCAAAAGTCTGTGACAAATAATACCTGCTTTCAGGGAAGGAAGGTAAATTGTACGTGACAGTTAAGGAAACTCAAGTTCATGTTAGTGGCAAGAAAAATTAATCAATCACATCTAAATTCCTTTTGTGGATCTTTCCTTCTCACAATATAAACTTAAACGAAGATTTAAATTTTTCTAAAAAGATTTAAAATACTGTTACTTGAAAGCTACCTGAAGGCAGATGCCATTCCTTTAATATCTTTGTGTATATAAACCTTCTTTAGTAGTATTTTTAATAAAGTTAAAAGTTGTTTTTGAATGAATATAACTAAAATGTTTATATTGATGACAACCATTTCCTGGCATTTTAATGTGCCGTATGACCAAGCCCAAGTGATATAACTTATCAGGTTCTGAGTGTTCCTGACTGGAAAGCGAAGGGTTTGCCTTGTATTATTTTTTAATTTTTGTGGTGTCTTTGCTGAGTGTCTATTATTTTTTGGGCATTTTTCTAGACCAAAAAGCCCACTGTTTATCTCCCAAACTGATCATCTTTAAGAATTAAGGTTTGGGTTGACCCAAGGTGGTAATATCTTACGGCCTGAGAGTGTACTCTGAGGCAACTTGTGCAACCTTGACCTGATGCTCCAAAAGAACTTGGCCCCTGTGTTTCCTCCAAGATACATTAGGCCCCTCCTAAAACCCTCCTTGAGTCTCCGAAGTCATGCCAGATTTTTTCCTGGCTTATGCACTGTTTCCTTTCCCTACTGATTCTATTTCTGTGGGCTTAGTATATGCTTTCCCCATACCCTGTAACAACCAAACCTCACTCATCCACTCGTCCTTTTCTTAGGTAATGGTCATATTTCCCTTTACACTGTGATTTCCTAGGTCCACCTCTTAGGTGCTGGACCCTTAGAGAAGTGGTGATTGGGAGATACCATAGATACACACATTTCAGGGAATGACTTTCAAGAAGCTTAAATTCTAGTGAGCAATATTAGGTTCACAGTTTTAACAGGCAACTACAGCATAGTACAGTAGGGTACAAAATGATGCCAAACAAGCATAGAGAAAGGGGAATCTCAGTGTACATATTGCGACTGGCTTCTAAGAGGAATTGGAATTTGTTTGGACTCTTGAAGTGTAGTTGAGATTTTAATATATAAGCCCTATATTAATTATTTAGACTATGCATTGCTATATGCATTATTAATTTAAAAAGATTTACCTAAGTATTATCCATACAACTCAACTTTATATCATAATTGTAAGATAAATTTGAATTATAATCCAGCTTTTTTTTTTCACTTATTAGCTATGTGACTTGGGATGATTATTTTTCCAAAGCAGAAAAATTGCTATATATTAACATTACAGGATTTTTTTTACTTTTGAAAACAAATTTATTAATGTACAACTGCACAATAAACTGCACATATTTAAAGTATACAATTTAATACATTTTTCCTAGTTGATTCATTTAATTTTTATTTATTTTTTATTGAGATATAATTGACATAACATTATATTAGTTTTAGGTGTACAATGTAACGATTCAATATTTGTGTATGTTGCAAAACATTATAAGATTTTAAGGATTAATTCAGGGGATTACATAAATCTTCTAGCATGGGACCTAGATCATAAAAGAAATGCCATTTTCTCCACATTCCTCTGTAGTGCAGTACTGCGGTGTATCCTCAGAGATTTTCTCAGATGTATCACATTGAGAAAAGAAATGCTTCTACCAATAAGAAAGATAATCCCAGTGAGGCTCAGAAACAGCTTTTCCAAATAATCAAATAACAGACGCCATCCACTGTGCTCCACATATTGGAATGCATTGAGGGAAGAGTAATTGCTCTTGCCTCCACACATGAAACACATGTCAATTGTCCAAAAAGTCAACTTTACAGGCAATTTCTGAGTATTTATTTTCACTATTCTTGACAAGAAGCAACCAAATGCAATAAACTAAGTGTATAGTTTCACTTATTTTGTTTTAATAGCATTTTAACCTACTCTTTTATGTTTAATTGCACTCTCCAGGTATAAACCTTAGAGGAAGACTTGCAAGTGTCCACAAGAAATATAGACTGGAATGTTTAATCAATAATTTTTTAATAATAAGCAAGAAATGAAAACAATCTCCATGTCCATCAAAAGAATATTGAATTTATAAATTGTGTCATAATCATAATGAGATTAGTAGTAAAATGAATAAATTGTAGCTTTCCATAAAATATGGATGAATCTCACAAATAATGTTAGCAGAAAAATAATTAAGTTGTAGAGGGATATATACAGGATGATCCATTTTATTTAAGTATAAAAGCATATATTTTAGTGATCATATAGACATATGTAGTAAAAGAAATTCATGGAAAAGCTTATAGTCAATTCATAATTGTAATTAGCTTGAAGTTAAAATGACTAGAAAAAGTCATTAGAAGGCTCGAACTCTATTTTAAAGTTTTATTTTCTAAGCAAAGAGGTGGGTTGTACTATTCTCTGATTTTGTATATGCTTGATCTAATTTACATTAAAATACAATAATTTAATTCTTTTTTTAAACTTCATGCTTAAAAATAATATAGTACAAGGCCACATTGAATGTAAAAAGATACATACTTTGTTTTAGTTAAATTCATAACATAGCCATCACATGATTATAGCAGAGTGCAGAATGTGCTGTTGTTGCCTTGCCCTGATGCTCTTTCCCAGCTGGTTCGTTCATCCCCTGGGTGTCGTAGATGTTGATTACTAATGTATTATCCCTGTACCCTCCTCTGGAGACTCACACTTGGCTGATGAGAACCTTGCTTATCAGAAAATGCCTGCAAAATTTGAGTCATCCACATTGGGAAAGCCCTTCGCTAATGACTGACTGTTGTCATAGAGTATGAAGTTCTAACGTTCTCATTTCTGAGTGGAACAGTCTCTGTGGAGGTAAGTCCTAGTGAGGATGTTGGGTAGGAAATTCATCCAAGTAAAGATGATAGATCCCAGATTCCAGGGGAACATATGGAGATTTACATTTGTGAGTCACCAGTATATAGATGTGAATAAAGCAAATAGATGGAGAAACAAAGAAGATTGAACTCTAGGGACACTCAAGGGACTGGAAGCTGGGTGAAAGAAGAGAATCCAATAGGAATGCTAAGAGGAGGAGGCAGTGAGGCAGAATGAGAACCAAGAGAGAATGGTGCCCAGAAGGCCAAGTAAAGAAACTGTTGAAGAAGGAATAAATCATCAGCTGGGTGAAATGCTGCTGCTATAAGGAATTAAAAAGAGACCTTGTAATTGATCACTGGTGGCTTTGGAATAGTTTTGTTTCATTGGTAAGGATAAATGCCTGACAGGAATGAGGGTTAGAAGAAAATGTGAAGACTACAAAAACAAACAATCCCCTTGAGGAGGCTTGTTGGTTTAATTTTTTGTATGTTTGTTTTTATTTTTTCTCCTTATGAAGTGAAGCCGAGAAACAAGGCAATAGCTGGAGGAGAATGTGAAGAGTGTGGAGTCCAGGGTCTCTGTTTTATAAGATGGAAAAATACAGCAGGTTTATAAAATTATAGGAGAGATTCTTCAGATGGAACTACTGATGATTCAGGAGAGAGGAATGTTGTCAGAGCATTAGGAAGGAGAAAGGGCAGACTGTCTTAGAGAGGGGCACAAATGGTTCATACATTAAAGGAAGAAGGACAGTTTATGGGTGTAAATGAAAGTATGACTCCAGATTCAGTGGAGGGAGAATTGAGAAACTATCTTCTGCCTTATACAATTTTCTCTCATGATTGTAAAGACAAGGAGACAGAGATTAGAGGAGAGAGGAAACTGATTTGAAAAGCTCATTTGGCTGAGCAAAAAAGTAAATTGACAAGAGAAAGGCAACGGGTCATGAAAAGCCACCATGAAATTTGCAATCGTGAAATTAATGTGAGTGAGACAAGTCTGAAAGATTGTGTGTCTTTCTACCACCACATTTACCTGTGGGAATGCATGTGCTAAGTAGACAGAGGATTGAATTTAAATATACAAGTGGTTTTGACAGATGAGTACAAAAAAGCGAGAGTGGAACAAGGGACTTGAGAAGACATGCGAGGGAGTGATTACAATGATAGACGTTGCATCTAAAGCAGGTGAAGACAGAGATGAGGAAATAGTGGGGTGATGGTCAGTCCTTGGATTGGAGCCCCAAACAGAAGAATCATTGAGAAGTAGTTGGTTTAAAAGATAAGAGGAAATGACGGAAGGATGTTTGAAACTGAATTATGGAGAGGATGTGGATTTTCTCCATTACAGGGTTTTGCATATGATCCTATTATTGAATGGATCTGTTAGGGTAGAGCACAAAATCATTGGAGGAGATGAGGTCTAGGAGATGCCAGGGTATTATCAAGATCATCTATGTGGATGTTGAACTCATCAAGAATTAATATAGAGTAGTGTTGGAGAGAGGCAGAGAGAAAGTGAGCCTAATGCTAAAATCTTTAAGTCGTTGGACCAGGGATGGGGGTGGCCTGGCGTTCCCTAGATTATTGCAACTAGAGGGATCACAATATATGGTCTTAAAAAATCTCTTTCAAGAAACATAAATAAGGGGCCGGCCGGTGGCACAGTGGTTAAGTTCACACGTTCTTCACTGGCTGGGGTTCCCAGTTTGGATCCCAAGTGAGGACCTACGCACTGCTTATTAACCCATCCTGTGGCAGACGTCCCACATATAAAACAGAGGAAAATGGTCACAGATGTTAGCGCAGGGCCAGTCTTCCTCAGCAAAAAGAGGCGGAGTGGTGGTGGATATTAGCTCAGAGCTAATCTTCCTCAAAAAATAAAAAGAAAAAAGAAAAGAAAAGAAACATACATAAAATGATACAAAGTTAGAAGGGCACTAATAATTAGGAAAGTATTTGTAACAAATATGACAAAATTTTGATAAACTTTGTATATACAGGGCATGTACAAATGGGTGAGGAACCATTAAATACAATTAATAAAATGAACAGATTTAAACAAATAATTCAAAGAAGCAATATAAATATTAAATATGAGAAAAATGCCTCACTTAAAATCAGATAAAATAAACATTATTACCTATAAAATTAACTAAACACTTAAAATGATGATTCTCGACACTTTTCTAATTCCAATGAAATGCACACTATTATCTGAGGCTGACCATTGTATAGCATTTTTGAGAACCAATTTAGTAATATATGGCAAGAACCTTAAGTAGTTTCATGACTTTTGTCCTTTCTCTAATAATATCTGCTAAAAATATCAGTGGTTCAGACAAAGTTTTATGTTCATACGTATTCTTCAAAAGATTACTTGCCATGAAGAATAATTGGAAATAATACAAATGCTCGGAGGTTGTGATAGAGGGAATCCTTGTTTTGTGTATTTCCTCTTCAGGCCACTAAAGGAAGAGAAAACAGACTGTTATGTAGTGTGGGACTCTTTGTTGAGTCAACCATGGAGAAAGTGAAATAGAGAGAAGCTGGGGCCGGCCTGTAGCCCAGTGGTTAAATTTGCGCACTCTGCTTCCGTGGCCTGGGGTTTGCGGGTTCAGATCCTCGGCCAGGATCTAGCACCGCTTAAGCCATGCTATGGTGGCATCCCACAGAGAGGAACCAGAATGCCTTACAACCAGGATACACAACTATGTACTGGGGCTTTGGGGAGGAAAAATTAAAAGAGCTTTAAAACACATAAATGACATTTTCCCAGTCTCATTTTTTAGGCAGAGACTTGCATCTGTATAATCTGTTGATTGAATTATTCGTATCCGCTATTTCAATAGAAAGCACTGAATTCTACCTTAGTACTTCTACTCTTTCACTCTGACTTTAAAATCCTTGAACTTCTTTTATGTCTTCCATGTAGGGCCTAGTCCAGTGCCACGCACCAAAGATTCCTCAAGAAATCCTTCCTGAAGGCCTTGGTTGAAGAAATGAACTAGCAGCACACTCATAAAGCTAGGTTTTGTTAGGAGAGCGAATTTGTAGCTTGTTCAATTTGAAATCTTTTAACATATTCTAAAAATGGTTGAAATTAGGAATGTGTACAAGTACTTCATGGCTGCTTATAGTTTAACTTTGAAAATGCTCTAATATTGGAAAATGCTGCTCTACCTCAGGCATTTAGAGGCAGCAGTGAGTTGTTTTGAATGCTGTCATCTTTTACTGTCACTTAGGTTTCAGAGTTTCCAAAAGGTTGATGACAGTTTTTTCAGGCTATTTATTTGTTTTTAATTTTTTTCAATTATTTTATTGAGGTCATAATGGTTTATAACTGTGCAATTTCAGATGTACGTTATTATTTATCGGTTTCTGTATAGACTGCATTATACTTACCACCAATAGTCTAGTTTTTTTATCTGTCACCATATGTGTGTGCCACTTTACCCCTTTGTCCACCCTTTAGATGCATTCCCCTCTGGTACCACTAATCTGTTCTCTTTGTCCATGTGTTTGTTTATTTTCCACAAATGAGTGAAATCATATGGTGTTTGTCTTTCTCCATCTGGCTTATTTCACTTAACATAATACCCTCAGGGTCCATCCATGTTGTTGCAAATGAGACGATTTTGTCTTTTTTATGGCTGAGTAATATTCCATTGTATATATATGTTACATCTCCTTTATGCATTCATCATTTGATGGGCACTTGGGTTGCTTCCATGCCTTGGCTATTGTGAATAACGCTGCATTGAACATAGGGGTGCATGAGTCTCTTTGAATTGTCGATGTCAAATTCTTTATATTAATACCCGGTAGCACAGTAGCTGTGTCATATGGTATTCCTATTTTTAATTTTTTGAGAAATCTTCATGCTGTTTTCCATAGTGGCTGCACACACTATTTCTTTTTAAGTGAAGTACATCTAGTGTATTCTCCACTCATCACTTAATGTTTCTGAAGTTGCTGTAGTTTCTGCAGTCCAAGGAAACTGGTTCAATTTGCAAAGAAGAAAAAAAATAAACAATAGATATTTTATTAACAAAAAATTTCAATAAACTTTCATTATCATTTAAACCATATGGAAATACCTACATATGAAAAATTAAAATAAAATGTATATTTGGTACATCAACATGCTAATCATCCTAGTTAGAAGTGTAAATTATTTTTTATTACTGAATGATAAAATTATCTCTCACCAAATATGCTTAGATACAAACGAATTCATCTCATCCTTCATATTTGTTCTGGAACACTTCTTATGGTGGTGCTATTCCATGTGCTGGGTAGAACGAGGGTAATGCAAAGCTTTCCACTTCTGCCAAGAGTTCATGGTCTAATTGCAGAGTAAGATATTTGCTGGAAGCCAGTCATAAAGGGCCGCATTGGGGGCCATCAATCCTTTAAAATGAAAGGCTTACAAATACTACAGGGTATATTTTCACCCATCATTATGACAGATACTAAATGAGATAAAGACCACAACCTGTCTATTGAGGACTCAAGGTCCATCTGTCTGAAGGTGGAAGGTTTTATTCCTCTCATTATTTAGCACTATAGACTGATGGGGCAGGGCCAAGAGCTGCCCATTTCTGAGGTGTTTTCTTGAACATGCGTTTTACATTCATTTTGAGTAGGTCTGTTATTTTTCCTGTGTACTAGGTAAACTAAAATTCTTTGGTCAAATTGAAATAGAATTCAGGACACCTGTTATGTTAACATGGCAGACTTACATTTTTGAAAATGTGAAAATTATCAGAACAATTGAATTTTCTGCTCATTGATACTCCACTCTTGTTTTCTCCGTAAAGCTATTATAGAAAGAATTTCCCGTCCTAATAATTTTCTCCTGAAGGCATTCTGCCAAGGCCAGATCACAGAATATTCAAGGTGGAAGGTGTTTTTGAAGTTGAACATTTGGGTACCCTCATGTCATAGAAGAGAGATGAAGCTGCAAAAACAGATGAGAATTGCTCAAGGCCAGCCAGCTACTCATTGATGGAGCTCTGTGGGATCCGAGAGCAGCCACTGGACTTTCAATCTACAGTTCTGCCAGTCACACATGCTGTGTCATTATAGTTCTGCCTACGGATCAATTCCTTTTCACTTTACAGCTGCCTATCAGTATACGGTGTGTGTGGGTGTGTGTGTTACATATTTCTGTATGTGTGAACACACACACACACACACACACATATAGACACAGATAAATATGTACTTATTTTGATACCTTACCAAGTGTAGACATACCTTGACTTTGAGGAAATATTTAGTATATTTTCTAAAAAAAAAAATCACTGCTATTTTGAAATGACTTGTATTTAATCTTGCCTGAAGGGCTTTAGATAAAAGGTAATGAATGACAGTAGTTCTCCGGGAGAAAATAGCCTGGTGGGACACATGAAAGAGTGGAACTAATCCCAGTTCCATTCACAATCATTATTGATGTTAATAAAATTTTCAAGTGATAGTAAATTAGGAAGCAAAGTACACACAAATAAAGTTATTTTGATGGTACAAAAAGTTAAAATTAGGGGAGATATTATACAATAATTTATTACAGGAAAAAGTCTAAAATAAGAAAACAAATGTCTTACTAATTAGGATAAACAAATATCTCCTTTTCTCCATGTTGATTATCTACTGAGTTTTCAACAATGAGCTGTAACAATAGAGATATGACAATGTCACTATAATAGTAACAAACACAACTTTTTTTAAAATGCTTAAATCCGAACATTAAGTGATTGGTTCTCAAATCAGGAAACATCGAATTATTAGAGACCACCTAATCATTATAGTATCTACACACACAAACACATCCACACGCACACACGTACATGCTTGCACACACACACACACACACACACAACATTCATGCATATTTTCTTTTTAATTTGAAAAGTAACCAATCTACATGAAGAGAGCTTGGACAATGACAAGTAAGTACTTACTGTATCCATTTACAGAAAACTATCCAGAGCACTAAATAACATTACCATAGGCATAAACTGCTGGCTTTTATTCATTATAGTCACTGTGTTTTTATATGACTTTACAGTCTATTTGAATTTTTATAAATCTTGTATTGTTTATCATCCCAATAGACCTATGAGATGGGACAGACAGGAAGCTGAAAGTCACCGGAATTAAGGAATTGCCTAGCTAGAAAGTGACCAAGATATGAACCTAAATCTTCTGTGTTTCATGTTTTTTTCCACTACATTAGGGTTTCTTAAGGTCCAGTCTCTTGGCCAGCAGAGTCAATATCAGGCAAAAACTTGATAACAATGCAAATTCTTGGACTCTCACCCCAAACTCTGAGGTGGGATCCAGCCATCTGTATTTTAAAAAGCTCTCCAGCTGATGCGGATACACTCAAGTCTGAAACTGTTGTCTTATCCAATAATTAACCCTGTATCCAAATTCAGCCTATTCCTTTGAAGGAGCGGGCTGTGACTCTGGGGCTGAAATCCTACCCTGTGTAAGACGTTCCAGTATGTAATAAGTTCCAATATGGGATCATTTCTCAGAAACAATGTGACCTTTATTCTTCCTAATTTGTCTTCTGTAGTTTTTCTTATGAAAGTTCATGTGAAAGGCTTTCAATATTTTGGAGACACATATTTTCACCGCTAATAACCAGACTTTCCAAATTAAAAATCAACACATATAGTGTGAGGACAAAAGAAAACACTTTAATTTGGCAGTTTCTTGGAAAACAGGTGTATTAGTTTCCTATTGCTCCTCTAACAAATTACCACAACCTTAGTGGCTTAAACAACTCAGATTCACTCTCTTACCATCCGGGGAGATCAACATCTAAAATCAAAACACAGGCAATTCTGTGTTGCTGCTGGAGGGGTGAGAGGGGAGTGCGATTTCCTTGTCTTTTTTAGCTTCTAAAATCTGCCTATATTCCTTGGGTGGTGGCCTTTTCCTCAGCTCACTCCAATCACTTGCTTCTGTCGTCATATCTCTTATCTCCTACTGCTAACTCTGATCCCTCTGCTTCCATTTTATAAGGAGCTTTGTGATAATGTGGAATAATATCCACATCTCAAAATCCTTGATTTAATCCCTTCTGCAAAGTCTTTTTACCATGTAAAGTAATATACTCATAGGCTCTAGGAGTTGGAACATGGATATTTTGGGGAGAGAAGGCCTTATTCAGCCTACCACACCAGGGCAGATTTAGTAGATATTATTTATTTGACAGATCATTCAGTACTTATCTGAAGGCACTATGCCAGAGGCAACAGAAACAATGAAAAATGCAGTAGATTCACATATTATTGACCTCATACAAGTTGAAACACCTAATTGAATTATCTAATGATATTGAAATACCTAATGATAAATGAATTCACATTATTAGGCTAGGAAGCACAGAAGGATACTTACTGCACTGTACTGCCATTATTTCTCTACTAGTTTTTCTGTCTTGCTGAACTTTGAACACCTTTAAGGGACAATCACATTTCCTTTAATAATTTTGCAATCTCTGAGCCCATCTCAGTGCCTGACATACAGTAAGCCCTCTGCAAAAATTAATTGAATATGATTGTTACATAAAATGAAACTTTTCCAGTAAAAGAGTCTTGAAATTTTTGGTAAGAGAAATTTCATGACTATTAATCTTTGATATTTTTTTGAACATTTTGTTTTTTACACACTTTGTTGCTTTTGAGAATAAGGAAAGTGGTGAAATATGCCAGGTTTTAAAGACTCAATAAAGTGCATGAGATATATTATACCAAGGCAGATGGTGGAAAATAGAGCATAAAACTCCGAAGACATAAACCTTGTATAATTAAGAAAGGAATCAATTAGTATGCCAATTGAAAGTAGAATTCTGAACATGAATCCTAACACAGATAGTTTAAAGCTATGGGGATAAGAAAGAATACTGGACTGTATCAACATAAGATGTAAGCTTCTGTTCTGAAATTCATTTTTGTTTTATTTTGTTTTTTGGTGAGGAAGATTGGCCCTGAGCTAACATCTGTTGCCAATCTTCCTCTTTTTGCTTGAGAAAGATTGGCCCTGAGCTAACACATGCCAATCTTCCTCTATTTTGTATGTGAGACACCACCACAGCATGGCTTGATGAGCAGTGCATAGGTCCGTGCTGGGATCCAAACCTGTGAACCCCGGGTGGCCAAAGTGGAGCATGCATACTTAACCACTACACCACTGGGCTGGCCCGTGAAATTGTTATTTTTATGAGCAAACAGCAATCTACTCAGGAAGAATATTTCATGATTCTTCATTGTTGTACATTTATTTGGAGGCCTATCAGATATTCATCAATTCTAACACCCTCAAATTTCACACTAGGAATCTAAGGCCTGGAGATAATATGTAATCTGAATCATGTTTAAAGGAATAAATGAGAAACAACCGATTTGTAGCAACCTTCCTAAATCAGACTAATGGGAAAAGCAAAATTTCCATTGCGTCAACACTTTCTGAGTTCCGGCTATCTTTTGCAGATGATATAATGGCATAACAATATTTAAGACAGCAGCTTTTATTGCCCCTTTGCAGACCATTGTTCCAATAACTGTTTAGTAGTGCTGGCATCATAGGAAGAAAATTGTACACCTCAGCTGCCGTGTGCCCTGTGGCTGTAATGAAGTCCCTGTAGTAATCTAATTGTATCGACTTAGCAAGAAAGTAGAATTATAATTGACAATATAAAGCCAAGGAAATTGCACTCTCACAAGTGACACACTGACTTAAGCCCCGTCAACACAAATGTCAAAAGTACTGGGTTTGTTTTTAATAGCTAAAGTTTGCTTTCTCTCAATCACTCAGCTTTCAAACATTAAAATTATGCAGGAAACAATGTTTTGAGTTAAAACTTTGACTTTTATTTCTTACTGCCATACTTCCATAGTGAAATGACTTAGAAAAACATTAATAGACATCAATATCCACTTATGCTAACATCTTACAGGATCCATGAAATATGAATTCAATGATACAAAATAATTATTGAAATGCTTGCATCACAGATTCCGATTCTATTTTGTGTGTTATTTTCCTTTTGGGGATAGTAAATCTTTTCTGTATTCTGAATATATATATTCTCTGTATTTCTATTTTGTGCACCTTTTAAATTAAGCTTATAAACTTCAATTAATACCTAGTCTGGAATTTATAAAAGTTCTTGAAATCAGCATTATCATATGAAATAGTATAAAAAGACTAATATATTAAGTAGTTTAGTTAAAGGGGGCCTGAATTATTAAAGTTAGGAACGTCAGTAAAACATAACATTTAGTTTGTTAATAGACCTGGTTTGCAATCCCAAAAGAGTTAGATTAAGGCAAAAAAGGAATATAGAGCTTCAATTTCATAGGGAATTTATTTAATATTGTTAAAGTAATTGTACTCCTTTCAATTATTTAGTCATTATTTCCGAAGAGAGAAAATATAAAGCATTGAATAGTGCATGAGATTTATTGGGTGAGTTTGGCCCATGGTGCCTGTTTCTCATTTACTATGGCACAACTTTGAACAAATCTCTTGGAATCTCACTTAGTCTCAAAATAATGATGTCACAACATTTGTGAAAAGCAAAATTGTATTATATAAAACACTATGTACGCGTGTTTATGGAATTATCTCTAGAAAGAGAACGCACAACTTAATGAGAGATTATAATGATTTTACCATGTGTTCCATTTTCATAATATAAACTTTAGGACAAACTCAGGTCCACTAATTGAATTATGAAAATAGTAAAAAAAAATAAAGAATAGAGTAAAGAGTAAGAGAAAGAATAAAAAAATATAGTTTTGAAGGATGATGTAATGACGTATCTGAGTAAAATAATTTCTTGATTTTAATAATTTTTCATAATACACGTTATAGTGTGGTGCGTACAATGGAAGACAGAAAACAGTATTTCTTGACCAATTAGAATTTATTCCTCACATCTCTTAGAAAACCCTTTCTCATTTTCTAAAATAGCAATTGTTCCCTCTCTTGAATTCCTTTATCATTTTTTCTTGATCTCGTGTTTATATGTTATGGAAATTATTACTTCCCGCTGTATATTACACTTGCTTATTTGTTCATTGTCTTCCTCCTACTAGATATTAAGCAATTTATTACTGATGCTTCTTGGATTCAAAGAATGCATAACACAAGGTACTCATTGAATAAATTAAAAATATGCAACTACTTGATTCTTGTTGAGCCATAGAGCAATTTTACTAAAGAACATTCCTCATGTATTTGGGAAGCCAGTTCTTCTACAGCACACACATGAAGTAGTGAAGGAGGAAGGACAATTAGCCAGACAAATCAGTTGAATTAACTCGAACGATCAGCAAGAGGCCACTGTAACCAGCAGATTGCTCTTACATGTGGGTGAAAGAAATTGCATGTCAAGAAAGAATGCTGGACTAGAATGTTGGTTTCAAATTCTATCAGGGCCAAATCCAGTTGGGCAAATTGTGGAAGATTTCTTCATGGTCTCAATTTCCACGGATGTAAAATGCGGGAGTTGGATAATTTATTTCAAATTTTATCCATCATACATCTTCCTACTAGAAGGGACTGTAATGTATATTTTTTCTTTTCTTCTAATCTCTTTTTCTTAATATTTACAGCTATACTTTATTGGAATAACTTCTACCTGTGCCCTTTCAAATTAAAAGCAAATAACGGTATTATGTGTAATAATATTTACTGAGATTTTGAGATTAATTATACTTCTTCAACTTTACAAATAAGAAATCTGAATTTTAAAGAGATCAAGTGACTTGCTCAAGATTTCCCTATGAGAGACTGGCCAAGCCACTCTCGTCTGAAACACAGTTTTGTCTGATTGCAATGCTATTATATGGTTTTATCTTCTGACATTATTTATTATCTAATTGTATAAATATATATATTAATCCTGTATATAAATTCACAGTATGATCGCGTAAGTTTCTAAACATCTTTGTGTAAAATCAGGAGGCACTAGAAAGATGTGACTCATGAAGTGGTCTACCAAATTGACAAAGGGATAGTGGATACCATTTTGAGTCTCTTAGGAACTTGTCCAGGGAATCTATTGATAACACAATACCTTTGCAAACCCAAGTAGCCCCAAACTAGTTGCTGGATTATTTTAATATTTGTTGTTTGGGGAAGGTAAAAAAGAAGACCTTCTTTTGTCAGTTCAATTTTATTAATTTATGGACTATGCCTAGGATTCAACATCATTTAAAAATCAGTGACGTAGACATTACCAAATTGATAAGTAGAGATAAACTACAAGGCCCGCTTCCGATTAGATTGGGTACATCTATTCTATCCATGGCTGCAAGATCTAAGATACATTGTTACAAGATTGTCATTCTGTTGCTAATTAAGATAGCATGAGCACTTAAAAATTTAATAAAACAATACAAACAAGTTGGAGGCATATCTTAAAATGAAGTTGTACGCAATGCTAAGTAACTGAAAGGCATACTCTTGTGGTGATGGTTGAAGTGTGACTGATGAATCGCCTGTTTGACAATACTGGATTTATAAACTTAGCACAGATTGTCTTTGCTTCCCTCCTTACTGGTTGTTGTTGCTTGTTTTTTTTTTTTTAACTCCAAATGCAGATATAGGTGATTTTGATGCAGGCTTGGTGAGTCGAGGAGTCGAAAAAAAGATCTCTTGGACTCTCAAGTTCTGGCAGTAGTGCTCTTTTATTCATGGAGTAGCATGGGGACAGGACCCATGGGCAGTAAAGAGCTGCAATGGGTTGAGGGCAGGGCTAAATTTATAAGGCATGGGTATATGAGTTATTTCTTTACGAGAGAAAGGAAAGATCATGAAAAAAATTGTTAAAATGGTATCAGTGCTGGTGGGGTCTGGTTATTGGGTGGTCCTATAGCTTTGGATAGGAATCAGGTGGGATCAGATCAGGATGTCCAAGATTAGTTCAATCGTTAACAAAGAAATTCACATGTATTCTTGATATATTTGATACTCCAAGATTACTTAAATGTTTACTTCCAGAAAACAGATAAGAGAATTCAATGAAACAAAGCAAAAGATTCATATGCTTGTCAGTTCTATATACTAGTAAACCATGAGTATCCTGAGAAGAGAACTGAAATCACCCTTGACCAACCGTGCAATAGAGAAGCTGACCACATGGTTGCTTTTATTTCAGTTTGCTCAGACAAAGAACAAAATCCAAATACGTCCTCATCAATGCAAAGTGATGTATTGTTAAGCAAAGCAAAGTTATTCAATGAAGCACCTCAGAAAGTCTAATTATTGTGACTTCTCTCCCTGGGCAGCCTTGATCCTCATCAACTTCATTTTATCATATCCATTGCATGTTTTCTATAATGTTTTCTGTTCTGTTTTTTATTCTGAAATTTTGTTTTTTAAAGGCCATGACATTTTAAAGGAAATCTTGCTATGCCTTCTGTTAAAGCTTGATTTGAACTCATTTATCATTTGACAATCTTGTAAATCTCATTATGAAATGAGGAAATTGTATGTGACATATCAATGAAATATTTATGACAGATTAAATATATTAAATCTTTAATGTTTATGCCTAACTTTAAGAATTGATTTCTCAATTTTAAAGTAAATTGAATGATAAAAATCAGTTTGTTTTATCCACTTAAGAATTGGATAAGGATAATTTGCAGAGAATTTGGTGTTCTAAATTGTGTGGTTTAATGAATTAGTTTTACATAGTATAAAGACATGACCTTGTATAATTCATAATTTTAGCAAGAGATTGTCATCCTGTATTTGTCCTGTCAACATTTTCTCTTTTTCATTATCTCCTATCTATATAGCATTTGAGGGAATTGGATCTCCAAGAAAGCTCGAAAAAAACAAATTATGCATCATGGAGTTATAATATAACATATAATATTTAAAATATTGATAGTTTAAAAAGAAATTACAATGATAAAGAGTATTTTTCTAACACAACTGTAGTCATCCTCCTGGATAAACCATATTGATCACAATAATTAGACTTTCTGAGGTGCTTCATTGAATAACTTTGCTTTGCTTAACAACACATCACTTTGCATTGATGAGGACGTATTTGGATTTTGTTCTTTGTCTGAGCAAACTGAAATAAAAGCAACCATGTGGTCAGCTTCTCTATTGCACGGTTGGTCAAGGGTGATTTCAGTTCTCTTCTCAGGATACTCATGGTTTACTAGTATATAGAACTGACAAGCATATGAATCTTTTGCTTTGTTTCATTGAATTCTCTTATCTGTTTTCTGGAAGTAAACATTTAAGTAATCTTGGAGTATCAAATATATCAAGAATACATGTGAATTTCTTTGTTAACGATTGAACTAATCTTGTATCATTAATTTCAACGGTAGTTGTATTTTCAAGTTTAGAGAATGCACTTTAAATATTTTTCATAAAAGAATAAACTTTGGCTCCCACCCTGTGGCCAAGTAGCTAAGTTCACATGCTCCACTTCAGTGGCCCAGGGTTTTGCCACTTGGGATCCTGGGCGCAGACCTAGTATCGCTCATCTAGCCATGCTGAGGCAGTGTCCCACATAGCACAATCGGAAGGATCTGCAACTGGAATATGCAACTGTGTACTGGGGGGCTTTGGCGAGAAGAAGACAAAAAACAATTGGCCACAGATCTTAGCTCAGATGGCAATCTTTAAAAAAAAAAAAGAATAACCATTGTAGGGTGAGAGCAAAACTTTACAGGTTACTAAAATATTCCGAAAGGTTTGTTTTTGCCTTGGTTGCATGTCAACTATCTTAACAGTTAGGAATATTGCAATCTTTGGGGGAGTACAATCTGCAGAATATGGGAGTCATAGTGTATTAAAATATTTGAGTAGACCCACAAAGAAAACATGAAAAAATAGCAAAGAGTGGGAATAATAATTCATCATTTTCAGAACTACAAGGGTGGAAAAATAGATATTATACAGTTTTATTCACTCAAAATTTTGTTAAATATTTATGGAGCTACAGTTGAGGTTTCAAGATGAATAATGCAAATCAAAGCACAAACACTCTTTGAAGGTTTTATATTTGAGTGGAAAAATAACTATATAAACAGAAGAATATGTGGTTTTCTTGGAAAGGTACATTAAATGCTGAAGTTAAATTTTACTAACAGTTTTCTTATCATCATAACTAAAAGCTAATGTTTATTGGTAGAGATTATCTAAATTCAGGGAATCACTTAAATATTCACCTTTTCAGAACACTTTCATGTTGATTCTGTGACCTTTAAGCATCCTTGCCTTATAAGTCAAGTAAGTGGAATTTTCTTACTATTTCCTGTAGCCCAATGCAGTGGAAAATACCTGAGCTCAAGATTTATATGAACTTAGTTATGAATTTAAATCTTATAATTCGCTTGTTAATGATTTTGAGTAAAGTTCCTAACTTCATTTCGTCTGTTTCTTCATGCAAAAATAGGCATAATAGTACTTATCTTGTAGGTTATTATGATCGTACAATGAACATTTTATGTTTAATTACCTAGCCCATTGCCTAAACAGAGTATGTGTTTAATATCTGTTTTTCTATCTGCCTGTCTCCCTTCCTTTTTTATATATTATGGAATTCTACTATTTTCTAGACATTATTCTTGGGACTGTGAAAAAAATAAATTTAGCATGGTTTTGGCCCTAAAGAACTCAACTCTTTTGTTTTCATTTTTACTATCTTTGCTCAGAATCAATTTATAGCATAACCTAATCTTTCGTAGTTATTTTTTTGTATATATCACCATTTCTCACCTGACTTCTCTTATTTTTCCTTCTATTAATGTTTAAAATACATTAATTGCATCTATCTAGTCACTAACTCAAGTTCCTCCAATTCTCCTTCAATACATGTTATTTATTTTTATGATAAAATTTTAAAAGATTTGCCTAAAATATAAGCCTTCCAAGATCTAACCCAAATCTACATCATAAAAATGAATTTATTCTAATTTTTAACCCACTTCCCAAACAATGGTCATTTGCATATTCCAGCTCCCACGACTTTCTCATGTTTTCTGGGGTTTTGCCCTCCTGTAAAAGATCTCTTCTCTCCTCCTGACAATCTATTCAGATTCTTCTTGTCTTTCAGTGACCATTTCTAACCCATCTTCTCCAAATCCAACACCTAATTGTCATTCCCACTTCTGCCACTTAAATATATTTGGGCTGTAGCCCTCACTGCATATCTAAACCTATACCTTATATGAAATTTAAATATTCAAATAGGTTGTGAACTTCTTGAGAAAAAGGACAAGACCTTATAGTCTTGCAGCCCTAACATAGTCATGCTGAGGAAAAAATAAATGCATTGTTATATTTAATACCGTGCTCTGTTACAGAAGTAATTTAGAAAATCTTACATGGATGCATACCTCAAAATGGGAAAATAAGGTTTCAAAAGAAAAGAAAGAAAAGGCCTAGATAAATTAAGAGCTAAGTTATTTATTAATTGATGTGAATTATAATTTATAATTGTTTTGAAATATAAATTATATAATTATTTTGGATATAAATTATTTTGGGAAGAAAGCTGAGAAGTTTGGAGACGATGGTTGACTATAGATGATAGGCATGCCTACTGATGAATAGTGGAGATTTTTCCTCCCCAAAAATATTGAAGACACATTAATCACAGAAGATTTTTCATCTCTTCTGGAATTATTGAAGAGTGCGCTGACTTTCAGGGGACTTTTATCTGAATGATAGACCCCAAAATATAGGATTATATATGTCTATGTGTCCATATCTATATATGCACCCTTCTCTTGTAATAATGTATATAAAAAGCAATCACACTAATTGAAGGTTTTTTGGAAGAAGTATGCTCTAGTTTTGCCTTTTTTTCCTTAATTCTCGTTTATTTCTTTCCTTTATCTTTATATCCTCAAACTTTTTCAGAGTGTCCTGGCATAACTGACAGTTTGGAGAGTTGTAGGAAGTGCTTTGCTTTTGGTCTTTAATGAAGAATGGTAACTCTCAGTGAAGCTACCCAGACGCTGGAGCAACATTATGTAGAACATGAGGGATACAGTTCTGTCTCTGGAAAAACTAGTGTAGTTCACTCTATGCTTTTCTCATGAGTCTATCTCCTCATGCTATGGGCTTTAAACTTTATTATGGACTCAGATTCTAATATATTTGGTAAATAATGTACAGGGACCACTGTGAAAAAAAATTAGTAACCAACGTATGAGACAATTCATTCCCTAGCCTTGGACTTGTACTATTTTAGAGGAGAATATCTCACAAATTATGTGTTGGAGTGATACAACCGATATGACTCTTAAGAAAGGCATTTCTTTTCTAAATTACAGTGTTAATGTTCAATTTACTTCTTTGAAAGAGAGAAAGGACGGTAAATATGAGCAAATTGTGCTTGAATGAGTCAGCCTCCTGTAACATAATCAATCATTGAATTCCTTCCCCCAGAGCCTGGGAGAAGCCCTCTCCATCAATCTCTAGTCAGCTACTACAGATTGATGAGAATGGACACCTGTGATGGAACCAATTTGCCATCCCTGTGTAACACATCTCCTACTGCTTGCTTAAAGCATTTTTTATTAACCATAAAGATAATTATTTACCAAGAAATTTTTCCAAAGTTTTAAAAACTTCTCATGATTTTATTCTAATTCACTTACTGATTAATGTAACTGATTTCTAAGAAATCAAGATGTACTACTTAATTTTTTCCCTGTGTAAATATGGTTTATTTCTTCTGCCACTTATTTTTGTTTATCTGTCAGTTTATTTATTTACTTACTTATAATACCATTATCCTCTAAATTTTTCTGTTAAAGTTGTTCTTCAAGTATTCTAAGAATGATTTTAATACACTGAGTAGGCTTACAATCTTTTATTTCTAGATTAACTTTTTGTGCTTTTAAAGATTTCTATTATGAGAACCCTTCCATTCAAAGTGTTATCAATTTTTTTAAACTTCCAAAATAGTTTTCTTGAAACTTGTGCATATAAATAAAAAATCATAACTGAAATTAATCCTTACTTCTGTGACCTATTTTAGTATTGCTATTCAAAAGTATTTTGATGTATGAGATAATATTTCTACTTTTGAAAATTGTTGTCCTGTACACTCTTGTTCTAATGATTACCCACTTTACTGTTTGGGTGCTCCAGCCTTTTCCTTCCCCAGCTTACTGAGCCTTCTGTGTTTGTGATTTTGTATTAGTCTATCCTTCTCCAGGACCTTTTCTTCATACTGTCTCTGCGTTGGGGAGCAGTAAAACAGGATATGCATGAGCAAATCTTCAACCAAACAGACCTGCAGTGCTTCCAAACTACTCATAGTTAACTGCATCTTAAATCACTTCAGTAGGCAACCACAATACTCAACAGAACAACCAGACTCATCTTAAAGCACATCACTCTCGGGCATATATAACATCTGCCTAGACTCAGGAGAACTATAAGGATTTTTCAGTCTGTCTATCTAGATGCAGAACTGTACCCACAGTAGATATACAAAAGGAAACCAAAAGAAAAAATTATTGTGCCTGTACATATAAAATTGGTGCATTTATTACATTATCATAGGCGACACCCTAGCCACTCCCTAAGTCTTATTGAATTTCCTTTGCCCAGGAACCTCATTAATGAAACTGCCCCAGAAAAAAAGTATATTGGGGCAATTTAACAACACTGAATATATAGGACATGAAAGTAGTAAATGAGTAATTGCTAGAAATCTGTTCTTCTTGGAAAACTGCATATTCTCATAGCACCGTATTTGATATGATTTCCCAAAATTTTCACTAACTTTAATAATGTAAAGAGGCAATAAATTAGTTCAGCATATACCTAACGCCAGAGCTTGATACTACATCATTTAATTTAAAACAAATTCAAGTTACCATGTGTGATAGAGAGAGTGTTAAGGGCATAGGGTGTGCAACATTGGCTCAGCATGGAGCAGGAAAGGAAGAAAGATAACATGCGCTTCTGATAAGAGTCTCTGTTTTATACAGCTGTTAATTTACACACATGTTTTAGTTTTTATTTTCTAAATACTTAAACATATTTACCCACATTTACTTCTTTGCATTTTGGTGGAGGGCTCATTTAGTAAAGCACTCCACACTCAAAATGATTTTGGTAACATTGGTTGTTGATATCTTAGCTAATAGCATTTAAATAAAAAATGACGAGTTGGCTTAAGTTCTAAATACTTTCCTTGCTCTTCCTGTTGCTGGGGAGCAAGCTAAAATTAACATTTAAACATTTTTCTGTGAGCTTGCTATGTGTAAATAATGATATTGCTGGAGGTAGGGATAAAGGCAGAGATCATGTAATTGTGAATATGAAATCTGGAGAACTTTTTCAAAACATGGAGAGTATGGAGAGTGTATCCTTCCTAGATCCTAAAGTAAATGGTAGAGTAAGAAAAAAAATCATCTATGCAAAAAAAAAAAAAAGAAGTGTAGATTTTCAACAATAAGAAGTAATTAGTGATAAATTCACAAATGGGATATTATTTAGTAAGGATTATATTTTGCATATCTGACTTGTATTTAGAGAGACAAAGTCTTAATGAAATTTCTAGGCCCTTATAAAGCAGAATTTTTCTTTTATGGGCTGATGAATCCAAATTTTATTCACCTTTATTCATGAATCTTTTTGAGGAAATTCACTGAAATTAGAAGTCATCTACTTTTTCATTCATTGCTGCATTTACTAAAATGGACCTCATTGTGTCTCCTAGAATTCATCAACCATTTTAACACTTATCCATATTAACTCTAATGAAATTGTATTCACTTTTTCTAAGTCTCCTCAACTACTTTTGAGTGGAAGAATAATATATAATCTCTGTTGCATTCATGTTCTAGAATAATTCTGTTTTACCATTTAGTCACATGGTTAGAGAAAATGTGATGCTCCATGGTAACAAAGATCCAAACCTGGGGGGTCACTGGCAAAGGGGTGTGGCAGAGGAGAGTCTGTGCCCTGGAGCTGGCTGGTCTGCTGATACCTGGTGGGCACTGGAATGCCCCTGAACCTTCCTGGGGTGGGCAGCAGAGGTCCAGGTGTACACTGGGGAAAGGGTACTCACAGGTGGTGGCTAGGCTGACCTTGACACCTGGTTGAGTCATCTGGTAACCATAAAATGAGTTTTATTTATCAGCAGTCCTTTGCTGTCTCTCTTTCCATCACCAAATCTGCATGTATATTTCCAAAACGTATATTGCTCCCTGCCCAATCCCATTAAATTGAACAAAATAGATTACAGTGTTCAAGATGGAGTATGGGTAAGGAAAAGTATACAAGCATTGTGAAAGTCTGTCATAATTTCCCGGTCCCCTTATGGACTTCATGGTTTGCTTTATTGTAGGGTGTATCGAGGTCATTCTGCTGAAAATAGACACAAAAAAGAAAAAATTATTGACTCATAGAAACAAAGTAGAAAATTGGTTGCCAAGGGTTGAAGGTGGGGGAAATAAGGAGAGGTTGGTAAAAGGATCCAAACTTTCCGCTGTAAGATGAATAAGATCTGAGAATCTAATGTCAAACATGGTGACTATAGTTCATAACACTGTTTCGTATAAGTGAAATTTTCTAGGAGAGTAAAACTTAAATGTTCTCACCCCCTACTTCCCCCCAAAATGATATTTATGTGAGATGATGGATGTGTTAATGAAATAGATGGGGAAAATCCTTTCACAATGTATATGTATATCAAATCACCACAATCAGCACACTAAATATCCTACAATTTTCTGTCAACTATACCTCAATAAAGCTGAAATTTTTAAAAAAATCATGCTCTTTCATTTACTTCCTCATTTATTCAGTGAATATTTAATAAATACTTACATGAGTCAGGTGTAGTTCAGCCCTGGAATTGAATAAATGAATGAAATATCATTAATCAGTAAAACAATGCCTGTCTGACCACTAGGGGCAGTTAGAATTTTACCCAATTCTTAAAACTGAGATGAAATTATGTATGTATTACTTTAATGTGAGGAGATAGGAAGGTTAAATGTTGAATATCCTTCCAATTTATTATTGAGAATGGTATGTTTCTTTTACTTCTTTCTTAATGTAATATACATAAATAATTAGCTGTGGCATTGGCTTGATAGTGTTGAAGATAAGTAAGTTCAGGTAAAAATTGAAATATACATGATATTTTTATATGAGAGCAGAAAAATAGTGGTAAGCTATTTTTAGTAAATTTATCTATTTTTATTGAGGGGCTACCAAGTCCATATAGTGTAATAGGCTTATTTGTTCAATTACAGACTATTTCTCAAATGCCCTTAACAGGCTTTAGTACTAATTTAGTAATCTAGCCCTAATTTAAATACCTCTTTCGGCAATTGGAAATCTTAATCAAAAAATAAATGTACTATTTCGATTTGAAACTTTATATTTTTAAGCAGTACTTACGATTTTCAATTCAGTAAATCTTGAGTATGTTAATTCTTATTACTTAATTTCATGGAGTGCTTTTTTGGTGATGACTCTTTAAATGAACATTCTCATGGGCAATCTAATGAGCATGAATGATTCATCATTTTTCATCTCCCTCATCTCTTCTTACATCGCAGGGAATTGCAACACTCTTATTTGTATCACTAAACTCAAATTTAGGGAACAATGAATTATGTGTCGAGCAGCCACCACATTCTTGGTGTGTGCTCTGCTCGTATTTAGAACACAAAACTTCTTCCACTGAAGTTGGGTTCTATCCAAAGAAATTGCACTGATCTGTCTCTATTGCTCCCTAATCTGTTAAATAAAAAAGATTGTGAAGAACAGGTGCGAGAAAGCGTACCTATGGCTTTGAGCCAATGTCTTCAGGTCATTGTTTCCAGGAGACTGCCTGCTGGAATCCATCCCAGCGACATAAAATAAGTTCTTAGGAGAATTTAATTCAAGTTTAATTTTGCCATTTTTCTTATGTGTAGATGAGTATTAAATGTTCTATTCCTAAAAATTACCTTAGCTGCCTTATCCTTAACTCTTACCTCTACTACACGTTTCCTCACTCAATGACACAGCTCCCTTGGTATGTAGTGCCTGGTTCTCCCTCTTTTTCTAGGCTTTATTACAAATTTCAGTTTTCTCTTCCCTTTAAAAGGCTCAGCTCAGGATATCCTTTCTTCATGGAGCAATGATAAACAAATTTGACCTTTCACTGTTTTTTCTCTCATCCTGTTTTTCACTGTATATTTGTCTATATATTTTCAATTTACGGTTATACGTGGTTTAAAACAAATTCTAGGCAGATTTTCATTACTCTTGTTTTACAAGAAAGGTGCCTAAAGCACAAATTTGAAGTCCAAGTTCACACACAGAGGAGGAAGCTAATAACTGTCCTGAGATAGGTTTATATGCTTCTTTCACAGGCTTTTATATTTTTACTGATTTTGCACGTGAGCATAACTTCTGTGTGTGTATGTATACATGTATACGTAAATGCTGAAAGAGTACTGTTGGTTTTTGTCATTTAATATTGCATTTTTGTGATCTATGAATTTTAATACATGTAGATCTAGTTCAATTCATTTTCATTGCTCTGTGTTATTCCACTCTGTAAATATACAAATTATATATTTACATTTCTCTATTATTGAAAATTTATGATTTTTTTTCAAAATTTTAGTATTACAAAACATCCTTTGAACGTGTTTAATTCTTTATACGTTCTGGGATTTCTGTAGTGAATATAGGGAAATTCTGGGATATAGGGCATGCACATTTTCAGCTTAAAAGATATTTTTTTAATTGTTTTCCAAAGTGATTTGCCAATTCATACTCCCACTAGCAGTTTTTGCGAATTCCTCTCTCACCATATTTTTCCCAAAACTTGGTTTTCTTGATAACTTTAAATTAACCATACATGTGGGTCTAGTTCTGGAATTTCTATGATATTCCAGTGGTCTATTTTCCTACCCCTGAATCATCCCCATCATGACTGAATATAGCTTTATAATAAATCTTTATATCTAATAAAATAAATGGTGTTCTTACTCTGAAATATTTTTATTCTTTACCCTTCACTCATCAAGATGAATTTATTTCCATTTTGTAGCAGAAAATAAATTCACTGTAGTTCAAAATTAGAAAAAAAGAGGCCTGCCCTGTTGCATAGGGGTTAAGCTTGTGTGCTCCGCTTCGGCGGCCCTAGGTTCTTGGGTTCAGATCTCAGGCGTGGACCTGGCACCGCTCGTCAAGCCATGATGTGGAGGCATCCCACAGAAAATAGAGGAAGATTGGCACAGATGTTAGTTGAGGGACAACCTTCCTCACCAAAAAAAAAGAAAAATAATTCAGTTCACCGATTAGGATACAATCACATGCTGAGAAAACAAAGTTATTTTCTATACATATAACTGCAAAGCATCCAGTCTTATTTTTAGATAATCTTATCGATTTTCATGTTTTTGTTATGTTGCTTCCCAAGAAGTTATTTTCATATTTTTCAGTGCTGCTCATGTTTCTTCAAATACGTTTTACAACTTTGCATTGCTGTTCTCTTGGACTGATGCTGTAGGACATGCAGCTCCCTGGAGCTTCAAGAAGTAAGCACCTCTCTAGTCCTCCCTATAGTGTAAGCATGGATCCTCTGCATACATTTCCTTATAGGCATCCAGTGCCTACTCAATTCCTACAGTTCAAGGGAACTCACATTTGCAGAGTTGATCCATCTAATTTACAGAAAGCCCAGTGAGAAAACTCTTCCTTTTCTTATTTATGGTATTTTCCAAACATTGGTCACTTTCTACAAGCTTCATAATTTGTCTGCATATTCATGTACCACATATGCTACGTGTTGAACACTAGTCTTCACATTGACTCACTACCTCTACTTAAATAAAACTGTTTTTAAAGGAAATTTTAGACTGATACAGTAAGTTGGAAAGCAGTCTCCCCTGCAAAAAGACAGCAGGAAAGATATGGCCGGTTTCACCTGCTGCTGTAAGGTAACAGCAAGATAAACACAACGAAAACAAAACAAAGTTATTACATCTCAATTAGAGAGATGCTGTTTACCTGAAAAGCTTTCTAGCAGCTCTTTTTTTTGAGGAGTGGCTAAAAATTAGTAATGTGCTTACCAGCATTAAAAAGACTTTCTACACGACGTGCTAAGAAAGCTTGGAAGCGAATATGAAAGAGATTAGATTTCGCTTTATGTGAATCAAAGATGTTTAATATCATGTTTGTCCACTATTGGAAATGATTACATGTACCACTTAAAACAATCTTCCCATGACCAGTGGTACAAATCTCACACTAGTAGAAGCACAGATCACATTCATTCGACTCTGTGTACGTGGATACTAGAGATAGCGTAGTGTAGATTTAAATATATTTAAAGTGCTTTGCATGTGCTAGGTGTTTAGTAAATATTTCCTGGGGAAATAGTGTGGCATAGGTAAGGAAACAAAAACATCAACAGAACTCCCATATCAATCTAAGACTTGAATTCAAAAACCAATTTTCTACTCATTTCTGGGACTTCGAGTATGTTAATTTTTTGCAGTAGCAGATTGTTAATCACAAAAATGGGACTTGTGATACTCAACTTTCATACAGTGGCGCTGAGGAATAAAGGAAATAACCTATGTGAAGGGAGAGCTCAGTGCTTGGCCCATGGGCAGTGTAGGGTCTGACTGAAAAAGTGAGTTCAAGGGTGAGCCGGTCCCTCTTACAGCTCTTGCCCCTGCTAGTTCTTGCCCCTACTAGCTCTTGGAGAAAATAACCTCCCTGAGCCCCATTTTCCTTATCTTATGAAAAGGATGATAGCTTCCCTCTGGGTTGTGGTTAGGATTAAACGAGGTGACACTTGTTGGGCATTTGTATCTGGTGCATGATAATCTCCATGCAATTGTTTGCTGTTGTTATTATTATTAATTCCCTTTCTTCCTCTTGAATGAAGGACCATTCAGCACTAAAATGTGCATTTTTTTTTTAACTGAAAGGAATTCGTTTTTATTTTGTTATAGAAAGTAATTTGCGTGGGTATGAATAAAAATAAATTACTTCATTTTGCTTCATTTTCAGATTAAATAGAAACATTTAGCCTTTTAGTTTAGGCACATAACCAAACATGAGCTGAGCATAAACATATCTAGTAGGGAGGACTAAAGTGTTAAAACAAAATTCTGCGGATGGCACTGGAACATGCATTGATGTAATGTCACCTTAATTCTGTATCATGGAAATAATCTAATGAATAAGCACTTTATAATTCATCATTAAATATTCATGTTTCAAGTAAATTTTAATATGTGGATTTTCACTCATTCAAATAAGATGCTTAAAAGTTTTTTAAACAATTAGGCGATTTTTATTATTGTTTCTTTACCTATTCATTTCAACTTACCTTTTCTAAGGTACTATGTATAATAATTAAGTAATTAAATCAATCAATCCATCAATCAATGAAGGATCACATTGGCTATTAATATTTTCAGGTATTCTTAGTGTGAGCAACTGACATGCTCTTAAACACTTGTTTTATATTCATCTAGTCAAACTCCCTATCTGTGCTGTTTCTTGATTGTAAGATAGGTACTTTTAAACAAGTTAAATGCAATTCACAAAGGTCACCAATTTATAATATGGGCAAGACCTTTTCAGATCATCATGTAGAAGCCTAAGCTCAGTATTGTGGCCTGGAATACAGCTCTCCAGATCTCTGGAGAAAATGCTCTTTTAAAAAATAATTTCTGGGGGCCAGCCTGGTGGCATAGTGGTCATGTTCATGCACTCCACTTTGGTGGCCTGGAGTTCCAGGGTTCGGATCCTGGGTGGGAACTTACACACTGCTAGTCAACCACACTGTGGCGGTGCCCCACATACAAAATAGAAGAAGATTGGCACAGATGTTAGCTCACTGACAATTGTCTTCAAGCAAAAATAGGAAGATTGGCAACAGATGTTAGCTCAGGGCCAATCTCCCTCACCAAAAAATAATAATAATAATTTTGTAAAATGCAATCAGAAAACAACTTATACTTTGGGAGAATCTGGAATCGAGTCTTTATGCAAGCTTTGGAGAAAGTGCTTTGGTCACCACACAGAGGAGGCACAGGGATGGTCATATGGGGGCACGACAGTGAGCTCTGTGCAGCCAGCTGGTTTTCTGTCCCATGGATGGGTGTCCAGAGTGTAGGGGAGGAAAAATAATTTTTTACCTACGCTCTGAGTTCTTGGCTGAAGCTCCTGTAATAAAGGACAGATTAATAAGAGAAAAACAAACAAGTTTATTAAGATGTATACCTTATACATTCAAGGGAGATAACCAAGGAAAAATGAGTAACCCACAGAGGTAGCTTAGAATTCAGGCTTAATGACCATCTTAATAGGGAAAGGGGAGGGGAGATGCAGGCCTCTTAGGGGAGAGTAAATGCTTTTTAGGAAAGATGAATGGGCTCTTAGGAGAATAGGTGAGATGTATGATAGTTTGTGACAGAGTTTGTCTGGCTATGATGTGACTCCTAGTCTCCCTCCTCTCCTGTGACAAGAGTCAGTCCTCCCTGGTTGATGGCACTCCTGGGGAGGGGATCTACGACAATTGAGTTCCTTGTGGGGGATCTACCTGTAGGCAGATAAGGAGAGGTCAAAGAAAGCTTCTCTCTGCATTTGCTGGTTTCCAAATGCTTCCAGCTCCAAGTAATCAATATGCTGAAGTGGCATATTTTGGGGTGGCATAGCCCACTACCCTTCAGTAGAAACAGTAATTTCTTGCTTGGTTATAGCAAAATCAGTACATTAAATAATCTTTTAAACCACTTTCTTTTATACTTGTGAACATAATGATCAATCTCACTGTGTGAAGGGAGTATTTAAATAAGCTTCTTTTCCTTAATCTTTGTAAAATTGTTTTGTTTCCATAGAAGGAAACATTTTTCCATCACTTCTTTTCATTTCTATTGATTTCAACTATGTTAACCAACTGAAAGAGTTTTTCAATTTCAAATTACTAAATAAAAATAAAACACAACTCTGTAACAATTCATGAAAACAGCGAAGAGGCAGATAGGGGTTCAAAGTGTGTTCTATAAGATAGCCTCTTATGTTATTCACATTATGTTTTATTTCATTTTTTATCTACAAACAACTTGATGTTTAGTTAGATTTCCAAATTCCGTAGCTATGTATTTTTTAGCACTTTATTCCCTGATTTAATTTTTTAAAAAATCAGAGAAGCAAAATTTCAATTTTCTTCAGAAATTCTAAATATTATATAATTTTTTATAGGAAATATATTAACTGATATATGGTGGAGTAAAAGCTCTGAGATATTTTAGATAATTTGTTATACATTATCTCATTTAATCTTTACATAAATTTCTAAGTTAAGTGAACTTACTCTCAATTTTCAGAGAAGGAAATGACTCACAAGAAATAAATACATGCTTAGGGTGACATAACGGATGTAGTAGGAACAATATTGAAATTTAAAACTTTGTGAATTCCATCCTCTGACCTTGTTGAAAGACATGCACCTCAGAAATGAAAAAGGAATGACAAATTTATTCAATCAGATCTTTGTGAACACCTGGTGAATGCGTTACAATATCATTGGACAAATAGAGACTACAAAATATTTGTTTATTCAGTAAGTGTTCTGAGCACCTACCTCTTCAACTTGAGAGAGTTACAGCCGTAAACAACCAAAGGCCCTGTCCTCATATGGCTTCTATTGTAGTGGAAGTGACAGAAAATAAACAGAAGAATATTTAATTTAACGTTAGGCAGAGGTAAGTGCTATGAAGAAAAATGAATAAGGGAGAGAGAAATAATGATGGATAGAGGTGTGCTATACAGTTGTGGAATGTTTGCCTGCAAAAAATGATATTTGAGTAGAAAATAGTCTTTCCAGCGCCCTGTGGAACCCTGACTCACTTCTCTGACCTCACTTCAACATTCAATCTCTCTGCTCCTGCCCTGCTAGACCCAGAAATGACAGTCAAGTTCTTTCCCCTCTGCCTGAAATGCTCTTCCCCCTAGGGATGCATAGGTCCCCCCATCATGTCCTCGTGGGCATCACTTGACTCTTGGTTTCCCAGTGAGGCTTTAAAAGGCTACCCTGTCTAAATGGCAACACAGGTTTTCATCGTCCTCTGTCCTTGCATTACATAGCTCCTTATTACTGTCCCAATTACTACATATTTTATTCATTTTTCTTCTTCATTGTCTGAGTCCAAAATGACAGCATAAACTCTGTGAAGGCTGGAAATTCCGTATATTGTCTTCACTGCTGCATTTCTAGCTTCTAGAAAGACGCCTTGTAAATAGAAAGTGCTAAACTAACTTTTGTTTACTATATGAATAAACATGATGATATTTATGCTTTGGGACTACGTTTCGTGAGACTAAGTAATAGAAGCAAGAAATAAGGCAGAAGTTGGAAACCTTTAAAATAATCTTGCTCTGATAAATCCTGAAAGAGAATGCTGGCAATGAGGACTCATACGAACAGATATATGTGAAAAATATGAGAAATAAAGATGGAGCTTTTTGTCCCCCAAAAAGAGACATAGGACTTAAATGTCAATAATATTCTTAGATTTTTAGCTACAAGGACTTAAAATATTGTGCCGCTAACAATAGAATCAGGGACATGTCTAAATACTTCAGTGAAATACTTCAATTTTATATATTATATCTACTGCAATTCAGAAGTTTTCTAATTTAGAGCACTACAGATTGGGAACAGGGGCTTACGTTTGAAGTTAGAATTAGAGATATGTTTTTGAAGATCATTATTTCAAAAAGCCCTACTACCAGTCCTGAGATATCATCTGCTCCAATAAAGGACCTGAAACAGCTACAGCTTTTATAATTCACAAATGAAAAATATAATGTCTACGATTGTGTGATATTCTTTTGAATCAAATATGATTCCATTCACTCTCACCATACTCTCTAAACACATTTCCAATTGCTGGAATTATATACTTTCTACATATATTTATCCATTTGTACAGTCAACAAACAGTTGTTGAATTATTTGATGAAGCCTATGAATGTAACGGTAATGTACTAAATGGCACGCTACAATTCCCACGGTGCCCTCTTTTTTGAGTTACAATAAAATTCAATTCAATTTCAGCTGAATCAACAAAATAAATCCACCAGCAAAATACCTAGCATGGAAGATCCATTCAATAAAACTGGGTATTAATCTCTATTTATCATTTATGGCATACCAACCTCTGTGTTTTGTGCTAAGGTAACTAGAAAAGAATTCTAAGCAAATGAGTTTATAATATTATCATGATTGTAAAGGAAGAAAAATAATTTTCCCTCTATGCTTCTGAGTTCTTGGCCGAGAATCCTATAACAAAAGACAGTTAACAAGAGAAAAACAAAAAGTAGTTTATTAACATGTATACTTCACATATTCAAGGGAGATAACCAGGGAAGATGAGTAACCCAAAGAGGTGGCTTAGAATTCAGGCTTAAATACCATCTTAATAAGGAAAGGGGAAGGGAGGGGTAGGTCTCTTAGGGGAGAGTAAATTATTTTTAGGAAAGATGAATGGGCCCTTAGAAGAATAGATGAGATGTATGACAGTTTGTGACAGAGTTTGTCTGGGTGTGGTGCCAACTTCTAGTCTCTCTCTTTGGACAAGAGTCAGTCCTCCTTGGTTGATGAAATTTCCAAGGAGACGATCTATGACGATTGAGTTCGTTTGGGAAGATCTGTCTTTAGGCAGATAAAGGAAACTTAGAGAAAACCTCTCCCCGCGTTTGCTGTTTTTCAAGTGCCTACAGCTCAAAATAATCAGTGTGCAAACTGGCATGTTTTCAAGTGGCATATTCTGCTACTCTTCATAAGCTAAGACAAGAAACAACCATCAAACAAGTGAAAAGAAAAGAAAAAAGAGTACAACATATACATCCTGTAAAAGGCTCTTCAGCTAACAAGAACACCCGGTTAATCTTATTTAGTTTCTTAACACCAGCTCTGAAAAGAGGCTGATTTGTAGCATGTAAAACAGACAGAGAAAGTGTCAACAGTCCTCTTCTCTTTTCAAAAGGCGGGCTATACTCATGATTGAGTTGTGCCTGACCAAGGTTAGTATGAGTAATGATGGATGAAGCATTCATCTCTTCTCCTGGCCCATGATTTCCTGTTTGGTCCCTAGTAAGATCCAACAGCAGGAGAGTAAAAGGATCGGGGCCAGGGCTCAGTGAGTCATCTCTCAGCACTGATGGAGGTATATTCCCACGCTGGCCCCACTTCATGACAACTATTCAGACCTCTTTTTATGTCCCTCCTTCAAGCCATTGGATGCTGAACTGGTCTGCATTTTGTGTCTGCCTCTAACTTGTTACATCAAAATGGGCCTTATCTTTCTTTCCTCCCTTTTAAAAACCTAAACAATTCAAGAGAGTTGAAGTCTAATTATGGACCCACTTGCTTGGTCTTCAAACCAGGTAGTCAACATTTAGTTATGCTAGGAATAAGGACTTTACAAGGTCATCTTTGTTTGATTCATTTAAAGCAGAACATTCTAAATTAAAACATATTCTGTATAAATCTCCTCTTTTCCTCATCTCCAAAAATGAGATAAGCCAAAACAGAACACATTTCTTAAGAGTTCATTACACATTAGAAAATTTTACATCAAAACAAATTTGATTAGGGGCTGGCCCAGTGGCCGAGTGGTTAAGTTCGCGCGCTCTGCTGCAGGTGGCTCAGTGTTTCGTTGGTTCGAATCCTGGGCGCGGACATGGCACTGCTCATCAGACCACGCTGAGGCAGCGTCCCACATGCCACAACTAGAAGGACCCACAACAAAGAATATACAACTATGTACTGGGGGGCTTTGGGGAGAAAAAGGAAAAAAATAAAATCTTAATTTAAAAAAAACAAATTTGATTAGACCATAAATAGTTTAAATTAAGCTGGTAAAATGTAACTAAGGTTGTGCAGTGGGAAAACATGACTTTCAATAGAGTATTTAGAACTTTATTTGCAGGATTTTTGTAACCTGTGGTGCTTTCCACTTAATCGTCAAGGCTGTAGAAGCCACGCTCTATCATCCTTGTTTGCATTAAGTTTTTCTACTTGCTGGTAGAATAGGAGCCAATAATCTTTACTCTTTCTCTGAGTCTCCTTACTATTGTTCTTAAACATATTTTCCTGTTGAACTGTATTGCTTTAATAACTGTGGGCTTTCCACTCGCCCAGGTAAGCTCTCCAGCTGTGTTTCTGGCAAATTTGTTTTACCTTAAAGTTTTCTCCTTTTTCTCCTGCTGGGCAAGCGTAGCAGTGCCTGCTAACGGGCTTCTCATGCTGAAATCTTCATGTAAATGGTGCTCAGGACTGTCTGTGTTGGTTTATCTCTTGATGTTATAAACCTCTGAGTGGGCAAAGCACTTCTTAGCCTCCTTCAAAAGTGCTTTAATCGTTAAGTTTTTCTATTAACATCACATGAGAGAATCTAAGAAATGAGTTACTTCAATGTTGGGAACCTAAAGCTAAGTCCGTGCCTAAACAAAAACCCAAACCTTGGTTGAGTTTTCATTGAATTAAATACTGAAGAAGTCTTTCCTATATAAAAGTGCTTAATTTTAGAGTGCATGAAATATGTAAAATAAGCAAAGAATGACTATGGGGTCACTGAAAAATCGCTTTTGAAATGTCCACGTTTTAATAAAACTTTTATTCATCTGGAAATGTGTTTCCCTTTTAATGCCAATTCAGTATTTTTTGGTGGTGGTTGTTTTTCCTTTGGACTTGTCTAGAATCCTCTCCTATTTCCTACCTCAAGAGGCAGCTCTTTTGACTGAGATCTTTCGTCATTCTTTAAGTTCACTTGCTAGGCTGCTTCTTTTCCGGGCTGTAAAACCTGACTACAGCATTTTCCATAAACCAGTTGGAAAAAAAATCCATTCCAAATGGACATTTTTCTTAAATAGCAAATTTTAACTGCCATCATTTTGGAATGTGCCTTTGAGAATGAAGTATCATAGATAGGGAGAGGTTTAAATTGCCATGGTAAGTGGACTTTACTGTATCGTTTTCAGTCTCTCTCAGCATTAGTAGCTGTTTAGAGACTCATTTTCTAGGAGCAGAAAACAAAATGCCTTTCTGTGGTGTAAGGTTCACACCATACAACTTGGACACTTCAAGCATTTTGTTTTCAAAATGATATTTCAATTGTGTTTTTAAAATTAATTCCAACAGCACTTACGTTGGGGATCACTAGCTAAGAAGTGGAAGATAAATTTTTAAAATGAGTATTTTAGCCATTTAAAATGAAAAGGTCACTTCAGCATCTTGCTTTTCTACTGCCATATTGTTCTTACAGAAGTCAGTGTAATATTCCTTTGAGGGCTGAGGGAACTGGGGCAGAGAAAGGCTAAGTGACGTGTCCTAGGATGAGAGGAATAGAATGGGCAGGCTGGGATTGCCGCTTGGCACACAAATCTGAGACAGCATTTAGTCTATTCCGGTCCATTCCTTGTCTGAACAAACAACAGACGATTGTAGCGTTAAATCTAACATGATCAACACTTAACGAACAGCGACACAATTGATTTACCACTTCTTCTAGAATAGAGCTATTCCCACTGAGGAGGTTAAGGGTTTTGGGAATAGAGATTCAGTTTTTTATGGTCACAAGGGTGTTGCCTTTTGCTACTTGCATGTATGTGCCAAGTCCTAGCTTCATAATCAGAAATTAAAAGCAGTTTCCCAAATTATCTATCTTACTCTCCAGGAGACACAGTCTTCTCTTTCATATTCGTATTTCCCATAACACGGAACACAGGGAACAGGTCTGAGCAGAAATTAAATGCTTGATTTATATTTTAATTTTAAGGAATCAAATTAGTGAGTGAGATAAACAAATAATTTGCTACTTCCTTCCAGTCCTTGTGCTTACATCTCTGCATTATATCCTGTGTTTATGTGAGTAGTATCATAAAATTGTTAAATGTGATATTTAAAAAACAATTATGCCATTTATATCACTTCCAATACAACATTGGATTCTCTTTACAGCTTTGTCTTCATATTTGCAATTTTGTGGTAAAATCTGGACTGGAGGTAATAGGTTCTAAAACTTGCACTTGAACTAACTTTCTAATGTCCTCAAGCTTTGTACGAAGTTCTAGAGTCCTTTTTCTATTCTTGGTAAAACTCAGATTTCAAAAACTACGTTCCGCAACTCACTTCCAAACTTTCTAGGTCTTACTGCCATTTTTCAATGGTTCAAACCCCCTCCCTCTTAGAGCCATGAGAATAGAAACACGTGGCAACAATTGGTCATCTTTTCAGGTAGTATTTCTACCTTACAAAACATCATACAGGTCATTCATTAATAGCTTTTATTTTTACCTTTAATTTAGTCAACAACAATTTAAAACAATTATCTTATGCATTGTAATCTCCCTAAACCTCTTCTTTCCTTCCTCTATTCTCACAAATATTAGCAGAGCTGAATTTTCTTTAGCCTTTCCTGTCTATCCAGAAAGATGCCGCATCTAACTATATTGACATGTGCTCTCTTTTCTCCATTCTCAATTTTAGAAAATAAATAATAAGACCTCATTGAAGGAGGGAAAAGATTATCAGGGTCAGAAAAGACAAGATGGCACTTATACATGCTAGCGTTCTAGGTCTCATACATTGAAATCCAAATAAAGTAGGTTTGTGGTAATGGAGCCTCTGAAGAAGTGTGCTGGAGGAGGCGAGTCTTGGTGCTACATGTCCCCAAGCCTGGCAGCTCCAAACTTAAACCAAAGTGCAGCTACTTTCGGGTTTGCATATGCTAATGTGAGTCATAATACCAGTGCATAAAACCAAGAACTATTCTCATTGGATTGTGATAATTAGAATGTGTTGTCCCCACTTTGTGGGGCCCCGCTGCCTGGTTGATCTTGTGTCATTGTGGCTAGCTCCTTGATCACCACCTCACTGAGAATGTGTAACTCATCTCTGGATCCCAGCTTTGTCACCTCAACTATTGACCCCATGTTAAGTGTCCTCATTTCTTTCATTCTCCATCTTCCGTCTTTCATATAGACTTGCACTCACCCCTGATTCAATACTCCAACACTAGATCCATACTCTCATCTGAAATTCCATTTCTCTGCTCTTCTTGACCTCACAATAAATTGTCTGTACTCACTTTCTCCATTTCCTCATTTCTCATTTTCTATTTAGCCCACTTTAATTAGAGTGTCAAATGCTCAAAGATCTCTTTTAACTCTATAGAAGATTCTCATCGTTTAAGTTTCATCTCAGATGTCACTTCCTTTGCAAGGCATCCTCTTTCTGCCACTTTTAAAGTGACCCCCTATTATATTGCAATGCCTAGTATCTTCATAGTGTCTGTCACTATTTAATATTATATTGCTTATACAATGTGTCTATCATGTTATTGTATTTATCATGTTCAGAGTATGTTACTATTTGATACATTTTTCTATTTCTTAATTGTGTTTTCCCCAAATATGTGAAATTCATGGCTGCAGCAATCTTGAGCTCTACCTGCACTTTATTTTTCACTAAATACATATTTTATCAAATAAAGATTCACTTCTGCCTAGAGTCTCAGTAACTATGCCCCACTCTGACTATTTATATGAAAACATGTAAATAATGGATGCTACCTAGATTGGAATAGTTGGTACTTTCCCTTGGCCTTATTATTTTGTACCATTATCCCCTTCTGTGAGGCAAGGGAGTAATAACAGATGGTCTCTGATACTCTAGTTAATTTCTCTCCCATTCTCTCTAGCTCAGTAGACTTCACCAGTATTCACCAGAGCTAGATTATGAGTGATGAACCGTGTTTAGGTCATTCCAGATTAATTCATTCTCTTCCAGTCTTGATATGCTGGGTTATTAAATTTACTGAACAGAATAACTCTTTCTGAAAACCAGATTTTCCATCCTTTTGGAGAAAAATGTTGAAAACTTCACAATTTCTAATTCTACTTGTCCATGCATCTTTTTTTTAACCTTATTACATCTTGCTGGAAATTTTATTCACGTTATTTCAAAAGTATGTTTCTTCGTAAAAGAAGTATAAAGTCCAAATTTAAACCAGTCCTTCCCTGAATTACAGAGGCATACAAATAAATGCATTTACCTTAACGCGAATGCTGAAAACCATCTTGATCTAAGAAGGCTGAAGATTTCTTTGATATTAACTAAGAAAACCTGGGTTTTAGACCTTATTTCTTTCTAATGAATGGTCTGTAGACATGAAATATGGTATGACAGAATTGCAAAACTAAGATGAAGAAGGTCCCAATTACTTTAAGGAGACAGCGCGAGTGTACACAAGCTTGAAAAACAAAAGAATTGCAAAGAAATGATTTTGATGATGTTGAATTTATATTGTGGAGGAAGGTAGAGAGGACTAAGTCAGAGAGACATCCCAGTAGACTGACGTTTTCTCTCAGGAAATCCTGATCATTTCTCTCTCTTTCAGGAAATCTCCTTAGGTGTTCTGAGAAAATAAATCTCTCTCCAAGCGTACATTTATTTGATAGATTCCTTCAGAATGACAATAAGTGCTTAGTGAAACAGTTTTCTATTTTATTTATAAAATTCTCATAATGCCAGGAGAACCCAGATATTTCCAAACATTTTTAATACATGGAAACAGATCAACATTTAGCATTTTAGGCAAAAGTTGTAGAAGTTTCAAATTTATGATCCATTTGCTTAATCCCTTAGAGTTGTATGTTGCTCTTCTCTGCTGGTGCTACTATGTCCTGTAACACCTGTGAAAAGATCTTGAAAAACACTCAGATCTGTGAGTTTTAAGAAAATAGGAACATTTTAAAGAAAATTCTAACCTTGTTGTCTTTTTGAAGCTTGGATATTCTAAAGCATCTTGTGATGAAGAAAGTATATAGTAATAATGTTAAACTCATTTTTATTTAAGAAAACACTTGAATTTCTTAAGCTGATAAACATAGCTTTAATTAAATATTTTTTTTTCATATTTTCTTGACAACCTTTTTTCTTGGTCTTTTGTTATCTGATTTGTTCTTCAAAATTGTTGGAGACATTTGATTATTTACTGATTATTTTGATTTTCCAGAAAGAAAAAAATTAAATCTTCTTGCTGAAAGATCATTTGTATTGTGCTTTGTAATTTGTATTTGTTTTGTTTCAGAGACTTATTCTCATTTCTTTTCTAAGGCACATTGATCTCCCCTCCATGTTTAAATAGAATTAGCAGAAATAGAATATTCTAGGGAAACTGTTTGCTTTAATATGAGATTAAAGGCAAAGCATGCTGGGAATAGTCAGAGGATTTGACTGGTGACTTTCAGAGACCAGCTCTACAAGGGACTGTGTCCTACTCACCTGTTAGCATATTCAGGCTTCTGCACTCCCTGCGCTCCCTCCGCATCCATGTTCTTCCTCCTCTCAGGCTCTTCCATGTTCTTGCCTTCAATTGTGATGGTCCCTAAAATTCCTTTCATCCTCTTCTTACATATATTTTCTACTTTGTAATCATAACCACAGTCAGAACCATAAAATCTCCACCAAAATCCTTAGGCAAAGTAAATTCCCGTGGCACCTGTTATAATACTTATGTCACACAGCAGTTAATAGGTTACACATCTCTCTTCCAAATTGCTATCTAATTAAGGATTAAAGCATTATGGAGAGTTCCAAGATAATATTAAATATTAACTTATGTAGTAATAATGATAATAAATAAAGAGGTATATCTTTATATTGTGAAAGAATTTGCTCATATCATCTATTATTATTAGCACTTGTAATTTATTTAAAATTATGACAACTTATACAACTATTTTTATTATATAAAGCATAATATGTTTTAATCATAAAAAATTGAAAACATAATATTTAACAGTGCATTAATACAATTTAAAGTTGTAGCTCTAAAATTTAAAAAGTGGGAAAAAGCCAAATGAGAACTTTTTTTTTGCATTTCTCAATGTATAGTTCAACATTTTTTTTAGAGTAGGATTAGGTCAATGAACTCCATAACTTAATACTTTTATATTGCATATTTCATATTACCTATATTTTATATTACTTAGGTAATTTAAATTCTTTATTAATGTTTTTATTTTGGTATTTATTCAACATTATTTCTGTTCTGCTGACAGATTTATGCTTATATCATTATATTATAAGATAGTATAGTCTATTGTTGTGCTTATTTAAAAATCAATTTTTTTCTGATAACCCATTGAAATACAACTAAAATAACCAACAAACTTCTAAATTAATGCTTTAATTAAATATCTACATTTATATAATTCTAAATAAAAGTGTATTTTCTTTTCATAAGTTCCTGCAAATGCAATGAAATTTTACAAAATCATATATGCTCAGCAACTTACATCCTGCCTTTTTAGATAAAGGCACAGAAAAACCTTGTGATACAGTTGGTCTCTGTCTACCCACAAGGCCAGGTAAAGCCTGTTCCAAGAGTGGCTTGCATGTGTGCACAGTCGTTGGGTTGCAGGTATCCAGAAGTAGAGCTGATAGTCTTCAATAGACCCGTGAGAGGAACTGTTAGGATGGGGCAAATCTGACGGAAAAAATCTGCATCTTATAGATACAACAATCAGTTAAATAGCTCGAAAAAGTAACATTGATGACCATGATTAGAGAAGTTTTGTAACCTTTTAAACAAATTAACTAATAATTAATTTTAATTGCACAGCAACAATTATTTGAGCACTCACTACCCATTAGTCTTAGGTATGTTATGTCTTTCGACTAAAAAAAGATTAGTTTTATTTTTAAATACTTCTTTTCTTTTTTTTTTTTTCCAGATGACACGAGAACAATACATACTAGCAACACAACAGAATAACCTGCCAAGGGCTGAAAATGCACAACTGTACCCAGTGGGCATTTATGGATGGCGAAAGAGGTGCTTATACTTCTTTGTCCTTCTGCTGTTGGTTACCATGATAGTTAACTTAGCCATGACAATATGGATATTGAAAGTTATGAATTTCACTGTGGTAAGTACTGCCATGATTTTACATCCATTGCTTTTGGTTCAAAGATGAGACAGCTCTGTTATTTTTATTTTGTTAATTGAAAGTTATTAATCTCAATCTTAAGTACGTGTCTTTAAATTCCAAAGACTGTCATATATTATTTTAAGATTCTATTCAATATGTTTATCCATGACAGCACATATGATATTACTATCAATTAAGTGTGGGAAATTTAGAGCATGAGACAGCATACCACGTTGATTGATTAGAATGTTAGAAGACTTTAAGCCACCAAGCACGAATTATTGCTTGCCAGCCCTGGGATTCTAAGAAATGAATCAGTTTTTAGAGACGGCATTTCACATTAAAATTAATATTATAAATCAGAAGTACCTTTGAATTACTTTGTATAGAGTATTCACATTTATATTTCTCTATATCTGCTTTCTATGTAACATACTGCATGATCGAATCTAAATCCTGAACTTTCTCCTGGGCAGCATGGACCAATGCCTATAATTGCTATCAGATGGTGATCTTATTCTTTTGGAGCACGAACATGGTGAATACAAGATAAACCAGAAATTAAATCACTCTTTTATAAAAATTAGTAGCAAAATAATTGTATAATTCATGGATAAATTTTCCTTCCGTTTATTGAATGTGTACAATAAACTTCTGAGTATGACTTATCTGGGAAAAATTCGCTGCTTCAGCAAGGTCTAGTTCAACTCATTTTATATTTCTGGCTAAATTCTTAAACTTGTCTACTCTGCCTTTAAAACATTCTGCCTTTGCTTAGAGACGTCAGATAGCTTCACATTTACACAGGTATCTTTCACTTGCTCACCAGACAGCTGTTATTCTTTAGAACTTGGCATCCTCCGGGGCGAGTGTAAAGCTGGGTATTTTATGGCACTGATCTTCCTATAGTGGGCTGCTTTAAAAAAAACAAAAAAACAAGAAACAACTCTGCTGTGTATTGATTTAGCAAGAGTAGTTTTTTTCTGATTCACTAGCATCTAATTCTAACTCGAAATAGAATCTCAAAAGGGAAAATAAGCCCAGCATCTGTCCATAGTGTAGGGTACCACAGTTGCGTGCAGAAGGAGGCAGGGAGGGCGGGTGGCTTAACCTTCCAGAGAGGAAAAGCCATAACCGTGCAAATGAGGATAAAACAGCATATGCTCGTGGAGAAAAATGAGCTGAGCAAGGGTTCCATTTTTTTCCTATACCGTGCAAATTTTTAAGGGTATTTATCAAAAGAGAAATGAAAGATGAAGAAAAGATGGGCAGAGCTCAGTATACTCCAGGGTTAGAGAAAACAGTGCAGCCTAGAGAGGGATACATGCTCAGGGTCCCTGATCAAGGCCTGTGAGTATGTGGACGGCCAGAGGGGGAGTTGGGGGCCCCCAAGCAAATTATTGCTTGATGAGACTGGTAATACACCTGAACCATTGCTTTGTCCCAAGAGTTGGCTCAGTTCCCCCAGCCCCCCAACCCCACAAACACTTGGGAATATTTTGGCCTGAATGTCACTAATTCCACCCTAGTCTTTCTGTTCTTCTGAGCTCTGCTCCTACCTTCCTAGATTAATATCTGGGCTCTATTAATGATTCATTGATCATGTAGTAGGGGTAACGTATATACCCCTACAGATTCTTTTATGTTGTCCTTTCAGCCAAACTAGCAGTTGCTGCCAGCAACTTTTTCAACCTCATTTTTCTTAACTAAAAAAAGAAAACATTTTAAAAAAGAGATAAAGAGTAGAATTTTCTCCAACTTTTAAAATTTTGAGACTTCAGTTTCTTTTACCAAAAGACGTGTTTCAACATTCATGAAAGATGTGATCAACTGTCTCACTTTAGGGAGCCTTGATTCTATCCAGTGACCAGGCCACGGGAATTTTCAATTCAAGCAATGTAAGCTTCTCAAGCATATTTAAATTAATTAAGAAAATAGGCAAATGCATAATTACGTGCCTGCATGCATCAGGCTCCCAATACCTTGCCCCATGCCGAGGCCAAGTCTGGATAAGGCATTCAAGGGAAATAACTGAAACAATCACCTTTGTCCTCAAGATCCACACAGCCCTCAGGGTTTCTGTCACCTATGGAGGTATTTAATTTGAACGTCAGCTGGCCAACATGTAAATGTCAACATATTCTTGGGGATAATGAAAAAGAGTCCATAGGAGTCTTGGTATTTATTTGTTTTTATTTTTACCATATCTTTTTTATTTTAACCACAATTTTACTTTTTTATAATTAAAATAGAAGGTTCTCCTTTGTTCAGCCATGTAAGCTATTTGTATGTAGTTGAAATTTAGTTGTAGTTGTCTGTAGTTGAAATGGAAAGATGAAGTTGCAATTATTGTATCAAGATAACCTTTGTAAGGTAACATACTCTGTCTTAGTTCATACTTGTTAGAGAACTTCTGAATTACTTAACTGGTTGCAGACTTTAGCAGTCCTGAATACTACACATCAGATTAAGTTGTATGTACTTGAAAATTGTGAAATAATTTGGAATCCTCTTATTTTAGAGCAGTAAAAAAAATCAATTTCATGTTTTCACTAGTACATTATGATTGTATCAGTCTTCTGCAGCGAATACCCAAATCACTTGCCATACTGTAGTAAGAAGTAGCAAATGATGTGTAAATTGTTAGCGGGGTATTATTGATCTGTACAAAATGTATTTCACTTTCATTATAACTGTTGCCATCAAATACATGGAAATATGTGGTTTTTAACATCTTTTATTTGAGCAAACTGGGCACATTATTATCAAAATAATATGTTTTCAGCACAAGTGTAGCTGCCAACCTATTTTATGATGCTTCTTGGAGTCTATCATTCTGACCAATATTACATGATCTGTATGGTTGATACGACCTTATTCTGTTTCTCATTTTGTGGAAAATAAAATTACTTTGCTATTGAGATACCTGGTTGCAGAGAATCAAGAAAAAGGAAATAAGTTTATACTGCAGAGTGAAAGACTTAGGATAGATATAAACGATAATTTCCTGGCGATGTGAGTTGATAAATCTAGGAATGAGTTGAAGAGAGAAATTTTGGAACTTCATTCTTCCAAGATCAGTACAAGCCAATTACTTCTTCTTGTTGGTTGGTTCATAAAATATCTTCGTGGTTTAATATAGAAGGATTAGTCTCGTAGAGCTATCAAATCCAGGCACTCTGCTGAGACAATATTCTTTTCTTGGTTCTAGATAAATTAGGTCTATATTTGAAAATTGAAAATTAATACAGTAATTAAGTATTTATTTTAATCACCAAAGTACCAAGTAAATGTGGGTGGCATCCAATGGCAACTTAGTTCTATTAGGTATGTTAACTAGCCAGCAAAAGAAAGAATGGAAATGTAAGTGCCAATTATTAAGCAAAGAGGGAGAGGAAAGTCATGAATGTTGTGGCTGAGAAGTCAAGAATACCCAGAGGTGGGTAATAATTGAAACAATCAATTAATTGAACAAATTGGGGGAAAAAAAGTCTTAGAGATTCGTATGATCAGTGGGATGAATGTTGCTTGAAAGGAAATCCTATAAGAAGTAGGACTGAATAAAATAGTCTTTTAGGATTGAAAAGGAACTGGGAAATATTTAGTTCAATGATCCACATATTGCTATTGGTCACTCTGCAA